>NC_069004.1:34414320-34416789 GCF_001194135.2 Octopus bimaculoides
CTTACAAATATATATAACATACAGAAAATTGCACTACTGGGTACTGCACACATCCTACGCGAAACACTTTCAATACAGTAAACATAAGAGCACCACAGCAAACCACAGCACATACCCAAGGCGCACAGAGCTGCGCTCGGTAGTGAAGTGAAAGCACGTTATAAAAATAAAACTACTGAATAATAATAATAATAATAATAATAATAATAATAATAATAATAATAATAATAACAATGATGATGATGATTTCAAATTTTTGCAACAAGGCTATAAAGGCTAGTTTTCAACTAGTACTTATTTTATCGATCTCGATAGGATGTAAGGTAAAGTCGACCTCGGAGGAATTTGAACTCACAACGTAAAGACAGATGAAATACTGATAAGCATTTCGTCCAGCATGCTAACGATTCTGCCAGTTCGTCAACTTAGGCGTCCTGCTAATAATAATAATAATAATATTGTTTCTGATTTAGTCAGGAGGTCAGCAATTTTTTTAGGAGATTGTTAAATTGCTATAATTGTCCCCAGTGCTTGACTAATATTATAATGTCATTGGCCCGAGGAGGGGAGGTATGATGGGTAAAGTTTACCCTGGCACAATTTGAGTGCGGATTGTAAACAGTTGGGACAACTAGCACAAATCTTTTTTGCCGGCGCTCTAACGATTCTGCTAGTTCAGGGTTGGTTTCTAGCAGAGACACAATACTAGAAATCTGTCGGGGCAAAACATTCGATTATATCTACTCCAGTAGATTTCTGGGACTTTATTGAATGATCATGATGGGATAAAAGGTAAATTTAATCACGGTAGAATTTGGACGAGAAAAACAAATAAATTCCGAAGTGAAGAATGGTAAAGAGTACGAGAAGAGTCGGTGATGCTATTCGATGGTTGCTTTATAAGCATATATATACATTCTCATAAATTATAACCATAGGCATTGGTTGGTTAATATATTCACTGGAACCATCGATTCTATTCCGGAACCACCAGAATTGAATACGAATTAATTTGTACAAAGATCACGCAGATCACTTTACAGAAGAACGATTTATATGTAATGGTAGGCTACTGGCGTTAAACAGTGCTCAACATTCGAAACAATGGGGGACATGAGTTAATACTGTAAACTCTTTTATTCTTGAGATTTGCCATTATTTCTACTCTGCCATTTCTATAAACGATTGCCAAAATAGTTATAATAATGGTAATTCAATTATTTGCTCCAAAAGATATGAATGAATGAAACTTACAATGACTCGTTATTGTTTTCTGAGCACCGTTTTCATAAAATTATTTCAAACAGAAATTGTCAATGTCTTTGATATCGTTCGGCAGTACTTGAAATGAAATAAATCTATTTCTACTTCATATAATTTAAGTTAATTCTTCAGGTACCATCAAGCTTGTTTTTGTCTCAGTTTTCAACTCGTTATTATATGAAGCCAAAGAAAGTGAGGCTTCCAGGAATCTTCGATTGGTACATATTCTTTTTTTTTCTTTTTTTTATGTAAATACCATTCTTTGATATATCATCAAGTTTTCCAAAATTCCATGCACCTACCACCTAGAAAGCAAAGATATTTTGTACGTCTAGTAATATATTGAATTATAAATTTCGAAAAACATAATGGTAAGTAATATCTTAATTTTATCAACCCTATTTTTGCATAAAAACTTACGAATAACAGGATTTTCAAAGATAAACTATTTGTGGGGTTTACAGTGCTTGAAATTGTATGAAAATATCTGCAACGAATCTATGTAACCATTGCGCTCCTTTTGAAGGCCACATGGGTAAAGCATCTCATGTTTAAAGTTTTATTTTATCAAGGGAGAAGTGTAAAGTCTGCTCGGATAAATCGGCTCCAGATCTTATTTAGTTATCGATTAGGGGCTGGTGATTAGAACAATCAATACAGGGCAACGCAAAAGAACGTTGCTTTCATCATTTGCATCTCCTTCCGTCAAAGTCAAGTTTGCCTTTCGCCATCCTGGAGTCGACGAAAGACAAAATATAGTACCAGTAATACACAGCGGTAGGAATGATGAAGTAATATTATTTGTCCGCAACGTCTCAAGCAAGGTTTATGGCCTTCTGCCTTACTGGGCTGGAAAGTAATTATTTTTATCGACCACTGATAATGAGAAATTAGCTGATACGTCAGTGATAATATTGTGATAGAATTATTGAACAAAACAGAAATTTTATATGTATATATATATATATATATATATATATGTATGTATATGTATACATATGTATATGTATACATATATATATGTATATATATATATATGTATATATATATATTACATATATATGCACGTACATATATATATATATATATGTATATATATATATATATATATATATATATAATACATATATGCATGTACATATATATATATATATTATACATATATGCATGTACATATATATATATATATTATACATATATGCATGT
>NC_069004.1:34416912-34419331 GCF_001194135.2 Octopus bimaculoides
ATATATATTTATTTATTTATTAAAATATAAGAAATAACTAAAAGAGAATAAGAATAAAAGCTGGTAAGATGTCAAGCTAACATCTCTATTTATTGAGAAGTGACTATAATAAGGTTTAATGAATATAGGCAGTCTCAAAAGATATTTAATCATATAGTGTGCAACATATATATATACACACACACACACACACACACACACACACACACATATATATATATATATATATAGAGAGAGAGAATATATGTACAGACACATACGAGCACGCACACACACACACATATGTATATATTCGTTTCATAAGTACACACACACACCTATAGAAACAAACTGTACGGCTCTACTAGAGACAACCACATAATTCTCGGATAAATGTACTCATCCGCACGAAAACACACGCTATTACATACAGACAATCAGATAAAAGAGACCGATACACTCCCCTTCCAGAGTTACTGCCCGCTACTCTTCCGAAATTTCTTCAACAAAACACTTCAAAAAAGCGAATACATCTCAGTCAGTTGCAAGAAAACACACATTGTGTCAGGGCAAGAAATATGAACTAATTTAACCCATTTTTCTCCACTGCGATAATCAGTTTAACGAAATAATTTCCTTAAAGAACAGACACTTTTACTGAAGCAATGAATTACGCACATTATTCAACAGGAACAACATAAATGTTATCTACTCAACAACGACTTGAAGGAGAATAGAATCAGTTCATAGCGCAACGCTACAATCTCCACCACAATATGTCGCATATAAACCAACCAAGAGATAAGTGCAATTGTTTTAACACTGATTCATATCACTTGGATCGTCGGACCACTGAAGCCTGAGTCAAGAAACTACAAGAGGAAGGAAAAATTTCATAGAGTTTCATATAACGGCAAAACAGAAAACTCATTCAGAGACAATTCTATTTTCTTACTTGCTCTGTCTGAGGGAAGGTAGAACGTTCGTGGTATTCCGTAGACCCATCAAACTGGCGGGATTGGAGGCATTGTTGCTCCTTTAGACATAAACTGATGGAAAATGAGTCGAAAGGGAATACAAGAATGCTAACGGTCTGATCAGGAAGGACTGTGGTACATACCACGGTATCTGGACACATAAGGGGCCGGAGATAAGAGAGAAATGGGTCAGGAATATTTGGACAGAGATGGCATGTGCCTAGCAAGCTCCGAAGTGCTGCGCCAATTATAGTACAGTAGCAAAAAGCAGAGAGAGATGAGAGAGAGAATGTGTGAGCGTGTACCAGAAGTAACTTAAATAGGGCTTTCAGTAACTGCATGCCACCGGATGTGGCATGTGCTTGTGTTCGACAGCAGCAACACCCCAGATGCGAGAACGATGCTCTATAGGGGATCTCACCAACACATAACGTATTTCAACCTCAACATATCTAGCTAAAACAAGCAAAAATATATAATATTCAAAGACCTGAGCTCAAAGGTTATATTATTCCTTTTACACGCAGCCAACATATTTATTAACAGTTCAGAATGCAGTGGTTGATGGTTAAAAGTAAAATGTAATGCAAAACCACTCCACTCCAATGATGAATAATAATGAGCGGCATAAGAATAGATGCAATCTCGGATTTTAAAACCGCGTGGACGCTTTTTTCTTGCAAGTTTCCACGACAACAGGAACGCTATTACGTCATACAGTTATCGTGCTTCTCCGACTATAATTAAAGTTCGTTGAAAATGACTGTATCCATTTTCTCGCCTACTATTGTGAGTGACGGTACAGAAATAACTTATAGGCACTAAAACATACACACACACACACACACATACATGTAGATAGCAGTCGAGATGTATACGTGTGTGTGTTTATATATTTGTATTGGTGTATGGTTGCTAGAATAGGAACGTTACCACTAAGAAACCAGGTCTCTCGGTAGCGAAAGTATATCACGTGATACGATACTCCCCACCGCCACACCCACAAACACAAAAACAGATACGTTTTACGTTTCTTAGATAAAGAAGACAAGAAGACATCTTAAATTTCTTGCTTATCATCTGATTTCAATTTTTCATCCCAAGACAAACGACTAACTCTCCTGTCCATTTTCAGAGAAATCATATTTGCTTAGAATTCGATACATTTCCAATATACATACATATATACACACATGTTTGTGTATATATATATATAAATATATATATATATATATACATACATACACTCGTAGATGCATGTGTACGTATATACGTGTGTATGCATTCATATAAACTTATATATGTGTATGCATGTAAGTGTATGTATGTGTATCTGTATGTGTGTATAATTTCTATGTACCTATGTATGTGTTAAATGTGTACTTTTCTTTCTGTTGATAATTTTTCGCTGTTACATTTTTGTTAGATTTTTAAACGATGTAAACAAAAAAAAAAAAAAAAAA
>NC_069004.1:34420316-34420997 GCF_001194135.2 Octopus bimaculoides
TTTTATCGACCCCGAAAGAGATAAAAGGCAAAGTCAAACGCATTAGAATTTGAACTCAGAGCATATAGACTGATAAAATGCCGTTAAGCATTTCGACTGACGCACAATAATTCGACCAGTTCTCGCTGCCTTCATAATAATAATAATAATAATAATAATAATAATAATAATAATAGTAATCCGTTGTATTCTAGGCACAAGGCCTGAAATTTGTGGGGAGCGGGACAGTCGATCACATCGACCCCAGGACTTGTTCTTAATTTATTAACTCCGAAGGGCTGAAAGGCAAAGTCGACCTCGGCGGAATTTGAACTCAAGAACAAAATACCGTTAAGCATTTCGCTTGGCGCGCTAACGATTCTGCCAGCTCGTTGCCTTGATGATGATGATGATGATGATGATGATGATAATAATAATAATAATAATCCTTTCTACTGGAAGCACAATGCCTCAAATTTGAAGGAAGGGATTAAGGGGATTACATCGACCCGAGTGCGTAACTGGTACTTATTCAATTGATCCCGTAAGGATGAAAGGCAAAGTTGACCTCGGTGGAATTTGAACTCAGAACGTAGCGACGGATGAAATGCTGCTAAGCATTTCGCCCGGCGTGCTAACCATTCTGCCAGCGCGCCGCCTTGGAAATAATAATAATAACAATAATGATAATTTACGGTTAGA
>NC_069004.1:34424096-34428259 GCF_001194135.2 Octopus bimaculoides
AGGCCAACACCGGTCGTCAAGCGATCGTAGACACACACACAAACACACACATATATCTTTAAAATTTAGCCACAAGAACAGTAAACTTTTGAGGAGAGGGGTTAGCCGATTTCATAGACCTTAATAGTTGGCTGGTACTTTATTGTATCGATGTCGAATGGCGAAATGGTAAAACCTGGCCGCAGCATGGCGATTTGAACTCAGACGTAAATGCACCATCGCAGTCTTCTCGAAGCCATAACTATCCTCCCAGCCCAAGGTGGCGAGCTGGCAGAAACGTTAGCACGCCGGGCGAAATGCTTAGCGGTATTTCGTCTGTCCATACGTTCTCAGTTCAAATTACGCTGAGGTCGACTTAGCCTTTCATCCTTTCGAGGTCGATAAATTAAGTACCAATTGCGTACTAGGGTCGATCTAATTGACTGGCCCCCACCAAAATTTCGGACCTACAGTAGAAAAAAACTATCCTTCCAGTCCACCACAGCACACATATATTCGTATATAAACACACACATTCGCACGCATATGCGAATCATTACTGGAAACACTATTATATACACTGTACCTTCGTACATTGTATATATTATACATCCGTAAGGGTGTATAAAACACACACACATATATATATAAAGTGTGTATGTATGTATGTATACATCGATAAATACATATATCAATAGAAGGACAGATAGATGTAATTGTCTACCTTTATTTGTGTGCGAGAGCTTATTTCTTTACAAGTACGTCTACACACTCACATACAGCAATGAACGCGCACGTTGATTCAAATACACACAGATACACACACACACATTGTGTACATTGATATATATACACACACACAAACATACTGAGACAGTAGTCCGTTTGTGACACTCCTTGTTTTACAAAAATTCCTCTCCGTTGCCACAATAGGAATTATCTCCCTTTTGTTATCGATGACAACGCCTCTATTTAAACCTTGTCACTCGTTCAAAATTACTCATTACTCAACTTATTGTTATCTCTATTGAAACTAAAGCCATTCTAGAATGAAATGGGCGCCATCTTGTTTCTGCCTTTAACATCGTCGTTAATTAACCAACAATACCTTTAAATTTGACAATTCAGAAAAGCGGACATTTTAAAGGGGGGAAATAAAAGAAAAGAAAAGAAGAAACACTCCTATAAAATTGTTAAAGGCTTTGTTGTTGTTGTTGTTGAGAAATTGTTTTTGTTATATTTGTTAGACTTGTTATTGTTCTTTTTGATTGTTGTTCAAATTCTTATTTCGTAGAAGAGTTAACGATTGAATAAAAGCGCAGTTTTATTTACCAAACTCAGTAGCAAAATAAGTTAATAATAATAATAATAATAATAATAATAATAATAATAATAATAATAAAAGAAGAAATGCAAAAGAAAACTCGAATGAAATACAGTATATATGTGATCCGTAGTGCAGTGAAAATGCAATAATAATAATAATGATAATAATAATAATAATAATAATAATAACTCCATTGGCATTTTTGTTATGATTTGCACTTATTATTATTATTTCGCTCTCTTTTAAATTCTTCTGTGTCAGTTTATTAGGAAAGTTCTTGTGTGATTTAATGTAATAAAACTGTCAGGTTTTGCGAAGAATATTGAAATTTTTATTCTTATGCACACACACACCCATACACACACACACCCATACACACACACACCCATACACACACACACCCATACACACACACACCCATACACACACACACCCATACACACACAGATGAGTCAGCAGCTGGTGATTTATTCATACGTTACTCTGAGTTTCCCACGTCGCCATTAAGTTCTCTACTCAATTTTCGTTAAGATTAGTTCTCAATGGTCAAAGCAGATGCCCCAGTTGAAATTCTTTCCGGTCTTAAGTCGAACTACAAAGCCGCCAGGGAAACATCCTAGCTTTTCGGTTTTGTATCGTTTCAATAGGGGAGTTCAAGAGCTCGAAATATTCCGGGAAATATTGTCCAGTTGTGGCAAAAGGCTAACGTTGAGAACGCTAACTGAGGCGAATTTCTTCATAATGACCAAAGTTTAGAGAGACAGAAGACAGATGATCATATATGAACGAAAGTCCACTACATTGAATTGAGGAAACCTCCAGACTACTTTATATTCAAATCCGGGCAAACAGTTGATGAAACCTGCATTGAAATTCCGTTAATCAAATCTATTCATACTGCTAATAACATCGAAAATATAATTATATTTGTGCCCAGTTTGTTTCCTGAGTATGTCTACAATATATTTGGAGTTGTTGAGAATGTCGATCTTGTTATGCGCTACTGATAGTTTCTTGTGCTGGGAACATGGCTAATAATGGTTTATAACACGCGACATCTCTGCACATTCATCAGTCACAAACTGCATAGTACTCAAGAGATCACAACATCGCCGTTTGAATTCCTGGACGGGGCGGTGCGTTGTGTTCTTGTGCGAAACACTTCATTCCACGTTACTCTTTGATCACTTCGGCACTTGATGTATGGCACACCGTGCATCTGTTCAAGAAACGTAAATTTGATGGAGGGAGGGAGGGAGGGAGGGAGCTAATGTGCAGCACAAGCATTTGATCACAATAAGCAAAACATTTGCGCCGATTGTTCAGCAAGGAATTGCAGAGCCCGCTTCTTTGGACTAAGAGCGACTACCATTATATATATATATATATATATATATATATATATATATGTGTGTGTGTGTGTGTGTGTGTGTGTTCGTTAGGTGCAGGAGTCATATTTTACAATTATATCAGAAGGACAGATATCATTGTCTGTTTCAGCTTCTTTGATATGGCGATAATGAAATATATTTGAAGGTGTCAAAACATTTTGTTATGCATCTGGTCACAGCCTACGTTTCAAGGTAAACACTCACACACACACACGCACGCGTTATACATCTACGTAACTTAAATGACAATAGGCTATATATATATATATATATACTGGTATATTTGGCGACATTTTAAGGTGTAAATGAGAGATGTGATATCATGAAATATGTAATCGATATTCCTGTCTGGAAGGACGTATTTAAAACGTAAAACTCTCACAGATATCACATATGAAAAAGATGGTTCTTTTGATATGAATGTATTTGATCAAACCACGATTTCTACAATTTTTACACAGATTTATATATGCATACGTATTTATATAGGCATGAACACACACATTTAGGAACCTTGAGAAAGTCTGAAAACTTCTTTTGGAACGGTGAAACCCGAAGCAGTTAAAGCTATAGATAAATAATAGCTTGCAAATATTGCGTTTAAGAACCCGTTGTATAGAAAATGTTAAGGCTGTGTGTGGTATGTGTGTGTGTATGTATGTATAAATATCATTGCTATTATATGTCCAAATTTGGCCAAATGCGTTTTTTTAAAAATATTTAATACGAAGAAAACAAGGACGGGTCATTCGGAATTTTCTTTCATCAGTCGAGATAAAGATTATCTTTGCAATTCCGGCTGGTTATACTCCATATATATATGTGTGTGTGTGTGTGTGTGTGTGTGTGTAGATTTGTAGTATAAAACACAGATTCTGAGAATCGTGGGACTCTCACAGAAAGCTCCTCTTACGGACTCGGCTAACAATCCACATAGTGATCCAATACAAAGAAGTGTAACGTAGAGTGTTCATGCAGGTGAAATCTAGAAGATAGATCGATAAAAATATTTCATGAGCGATGTATAAACCATAAAAGTCCGGACTTTTAGGATTTAAATAAAGCATATCACACACACACAGACACACACACACACGAACGCCTGAATCCTGGCGCCTAAATGGTGTACTGATGTGGGAGACGATCATAGTTGATGGCAATGTGACTATTCACGTCGGAAAATATTTATTTTGCTCCGTGTATTGAGTACTTGCAGTTTTTTTTAATTGTTTATATTTCTGTACTTATATATTTAGCCTGTAGTATCACTATATTCACTTTCTAACAATGTGAATACTTTTTAATGTGAGAATGTATATTTTTATTCGCCTTTTGTCTTTTTGGGGATATATTTACTAGTCAAGGCGCCGAAGAAATCACACTTCACATTAATAATTCATACAAGCAGTTGCATTTGTATGCATCTCCCACAAGCTTTTTTATGTTGATATATATATATATATATA
>NC_069004.1:34434401-34438354 GCF_001194135.2 Octopus bimaculoides
GTTTTGTTTGGGTTTTATTCGCATTTTAGCTGAACTATAAATTATACACTTAAGACAAACTTTAAAAACAATCAATGGATTGTAAACGGTATAAGAAAAGAACTGAAGAGCAATTATAAACACATTCACTGGAAGTTAAATTTCAAAGACGAAATAATGCAATTCCCTAATAATAATAATAATAATAATAATAATAATGATAATAATAATAATAATAATTATTATTATTATTATTATTATAATCCTTTTTGCTATAGGCACAAGGCCTGAAATTTGGGGGCAGTGGGTAGTCGATTACATCGACCCCAGTGTTTCACGGATACTTATTGCATCGACCTGGAAAGGATGAAAGGCAAATTCGATCTTGGAGAAATTTGAACACAGGATGTAAAGCCGGAAGAAATTTCGGTAGAAGGCTCAGAATTTTGAGGGGTGAAGTTTATTTGATTGCATCGA
Source organism: Octopus bimaculoides (assembly GCF_001194135.2). Lineage (NCBI taxonomy): Eukaryota > Metazoa > Mollusca > Cephalopoda > Octopoda > Octopodidae > Octopus > Octopus bimaculoides. Next base: position 34,434,858 of record NC_069004.1, read on the forward strand.
TAGCATTACTTGATTCTTATATTATCTTATCGCGCCCCCACCAGAGGAATATAACAATATTAATAACAACAACAATACAATAATAATAACAATACCAACCATTGGTTTCAGGTCTCTGGGTGAGACATGCAACAGCTTGCATAAAAATAAATAATAATAATAACAATAATAATAATGATGGGAAGAAGAAAAAGAGATGAAATAACAAACAAAAAATAAGAGCAAATAATACCCCCCCCCCATTAAAAGAAAATACATGCTATAGTAAAATAGTTTTGTACCTACCTCCATTTGACTTCCACAACTTGAGGATTTCACCAAGTTGGGTCACAACCTCAAAAGAATTGGTGATGTTTACCGAACTGATTTCTTGACCAATCGCTAGATGGCCCTGCAAGGCCTGCAACAGAGGGAGAAAAGAATACGTTGATACAATGGCATAAAGTGAGACGGGTTAATCAAATTGATCATCTGATGAGTTGACATCATCATAGTCATCGATATCATAGTCATCGATATCATAGTCATCGATATCATAGTCATCGATATCATTATCAGTAACATCACAATCATCTTCCTCATCGTGATCACTATCATCAACATTATGATCCTTATATTCATCACCAACGCCGCCACAATCATCATCACCACAGCAATAGTCGTCACAATGATCTTCCCCACCGTCACTACTAGTAATTGGTGAACGTGGCACAACACCCAGAAATGCTACCGAAAAGACTGGGAGAGATTGGAATTGAAACTCGCGCTGTCGACTTTCAGAAAATTACCATTCTATATTTTGCAAGAATTCTAAGAAAGATTTTTGAGATTTGAGGAGACTTGTTGTTACAAAATCTCAAGATAAAATACCTCCAAACTAAATTAGCTGTAGAATATTCATAACAATGATGATAATAATAATAAGCTGATACCAGCAGAATACCAAACACTTAAGGATAAAAATTCAGTCGTTTACACTGGCCCCAGTTTATAACTGGTAATTAAATTTATCGACGTCGAAGGGATAAAATACGAAGCTGACCTCATGGGATTTTAATGTCTCTTGTCATATGTACAAAGGGTTAGAAATTTGGAGAAGGGTTAAGTCAATACTATCTACGCCATTACTTCAATGATAATTTAATTTCTCGACAATGAAATGATGAAGGGTAAAATTGACTTGGGCATGAATTGAACTCAGGAAGAAAGAACCCAATGTAGTTTGCTCGACGCATTAAATATCCTTCCACGGAGTGGCAATCAACGTTTAGTACGATCACCCAAGACTAGTGAACATAAAAAGAGTGTGTCGTCCTCCTCAGACCAGTGACCTAAGGTGAAGTGACGCAATTATGTGAACTCTCATTGAAGACATCCACAAAACAAATGATGGTGTTAAAAGGGAGTAAAAGATGAAGTTTACATCTGAAAAACTTGGAACAGAGGTTCCGCCAATCAGCTTTCTCGCAGATCTCAACTAGAACAATTTCACTCACACGATATTGGCGTCTGCGAAGACGTTGCGTATCAGACGATAAAAACTTATCCAAGTGAGGGACGAACACAGATCTAGCGATGGCGAAGCTAACATTGATTAATACCGCAACAAGTCAGGACCTCGATCCAAATTAAGAGTGTGGCCTTGTGCCAAACTGAGAAATTACTGTAGTTGCAAACACTGACTATAATATTGCAGAAGACGCCATTATTGATGTCAAATGTTTGTAGCAAAATTTACGGTGTTTATGTCCGCCATTAATTATATTGTATGTTCCAAAGACATATGCATGATTAAAGAAAGTCTTAATAATTCAAGAAGCGGTCAGTTTATTTACCCTGTAATGTTGCGGTTACATGTGTGTTTGTTTTTGATGATGAATGCATTGAATATAATTATATTTATATACACACATACATTTCGTGCATGCATGCATATATATATATATATATATATATATATATATATATATATATATACATTCATAATGTGTACATATATATAGAAACGATACATATATGTAACTGTGTGTGTGTGTACGTATCTATCTATAGTAATTGTATCTTCTTTCTTTCTCTCTGTCTCTCTCTCTTTATCTATCTCTCTCTCTATCTCTCTCTCTCTCATACACATATATAAAACATCTTGGCAGAGCATTGGATCTATATCCATGACAAAGTTCTTACAAGTAATGGAATTCAACAACTTCTGTGAGTTCTGGTTGGCTAATATGATTCCATCAACAATGTAATTGCTTCACTTTTAACACAAGGCCTCACATGAAGCTACTTACAAGACAATCTCGTTGGGCAATAAGATCAACCCACGATTAAGACGATTCACTCGTCGTTATTGAACGAATTCCTCTTAGCGAAATTCCGAGGAATCAGCTTATAAATTTGTCTTCGATATTTTAAGCAATATCATGAGTATCAAAGTATTGCTGTGCATAAAATATGAACGTTGGACTATGCTAGCAAGTTTTCAAAATTATGTGTTTATATTCACGTTACATTACAAGCATTTTGTAGAAAATTCCATTGATTTCCATGAAGGCGAACGATTTATCTCGTAGAATTTCTAAATCTGTTTGAAAAGTGATTTGGCACGAAACTCTAAAATTCTGAGTCACTAACAAAGCTACACCAGTAAATAATATTTTAATAGCTTTGGCAACCTGGACTGTGAAATAAATTCGATCTAACATAAACTGTATGGCAGTTTTCTTGCATTCACTCTTTTTTAGAGAGAGAGGGAGAGAGAGAGAGAGAGAGAAAGAGAAAGAGAAGCATGCGTTTTGCAGGACATGTGTTTAAAAGTTAAGGAAGAACACATTTTGTGGACACATGTTTAGGCCTCGACATGTATATATACGGATGTCCAACAAAATTCCTCCAAGACCATCTCTCTACGGACACAAGATGTGGCCATGCGTAATTGCAACTAGTAGTTTGATCGTACCAGATTATATCTGAGGAATTTCAATCAGATGCCGGTGAGGAGGGTTGTATCTCAGTGTGAGTTTGTGAATAAATTCATATGTGTATACATTAAGTATGATAAACAGCTAGCTACTTGAATCGTATACTGCTTCTGCTGTATATAAGGGATTTTCAGTCAACCGGGCGGCAACTTGCATCGTCAGTGATTGTTGATCCTATGTTTCTTAAATATCTAAAAGCATGAGGTGGGATTTAAGTGGAATTTTAATATCTAAAGGTATGAAATAATGGGATTTAAGTACAGGTTATTGATAACACCCAACGAGCAAGAAATACATACAGTTTTCTCAGCAACAGCGGCGGAGATGATTTGGCCTGCCTCTAATATATATATTTTATTTTTAAAAACTGCACGTCCATAAGAAATATTATCGTTAGAAGAATACCGAAGTAAATTTGCCTCTTATCATGTATCTACATTATGTATGACACACAGATTTCAATGACATATAACGGGCATATATATATATATATATATATATATATATATATATATA
>NC_069004.1:34438898-34439769 GCF_001194135.2 Octopus bimaculoides
CCCTATCAAGCTCATACATGGTTCAGGCTATCAGACAACCAGTAATCCAGATATTGAAAAAAAAAAAAAAAAACACACAATCTAGGAGAGTGTAAAAAAATATTTCAATTTTCTTTTCTTTAATTTGGATGATCTCCGAGTTTGTCATTGTGAGAACCAGCTGTAGAGTGAGGTCCAGGTGGCGAGTGTGATCATATATATATGCGCACACTCGTTTTTCGAGTTCAAATCGCAGTGACGTTTTTACTCGAAGAAATGTGAGCAATGGTTGCTTGCGAATTGCTGCGCATAACCAAAGCAAAGGTTTAAAAAGGACACTGTGTAGCTCGGTAACCCTTTAGCATTCGGAATACTCGGCCAAATGTAATGCTTATTCGCTCACATTCTCTTGAAATAATCATGCATTACCTCATGGTTTCGAGATTTTGCTGATGTGCTTGTTCATTTTTAGTATGGGATTGTAGGATAGGTGTGAGAGAAGGGAGCTGGTCGGTTTGAACATAAACCAGAATATTTGGGCTTGATATGACCAGTTTAAATGCAAAAGGGAAAAAATCTATGTTGGCTGCTGCTACTGTTGCTGGACAGCCTACTGGACACGACATTATGAAGGTAGAACTGGTTGGTGGTCATCTGTTTTTCTTCATCTACATAATCGTTATATCTTCTTAGTGGTCTGCACCTAATGAGGTTATCGATGTTGCTGTTACAGCTCTTTCGCATTTGTATCAGCTTGTATGTGTAGGTGGATATATATATATAGCAATATACATATAGTGATATATGTGGTTGTGATTGATATATGTGGTAAAGAGAATGTGTATGTATATATATATATATAATACAGAATGGGACAAGAACACAAAACATC
>NC_069004.1:34441464-34444136 GCF_001194135.2 Octopus bimaculoides
AGAGAGAGAGAGAGAGAGAGAGAGAGAGAGAGAGAGAGAGAGAGAGAGAGAGAAAGAGTATGAAAATGTTATGACAAGCCAGGTTAAATTCAGCGAACCTCGTTTGTCAGGCACCCCATGTCTCATCTAGAGGTGATAACCTCAAACTCAATGTGAAGAAAATGGAGAAATACGTTCTTATATAGAATTAATTAGTTCATATATTAATCAATGATGCGTTAAGTAATTTTCTACTTGTACTAATTGCCAAATATACATTGCCAGACAATTTATTCCGGATATGTCTTGATATAAATATCCTATTTTTGTCTGTGAAATCCACTCGTTCTAAGTGGAGAGTGGCGTTAGAGTTTTGAAGGCAAGAGAAAATTAACTTTTATTGGTCTAAGACGCGTTACGAGCTGAGAAATAACTCTGAGTGGTCAGCAGCGTTTATACGAATGACCAAGACAAATACAGGTCTATCAAATACCATACAACATCAATTCTAGATTTATTAAAACTGTCTCTGCTTCTCGAGGCTATGATTTATACTCTATGGTGTTTGATATACCTGTAATACACAGACACGTGCGCGCGTGTGTGCGAAGGCCCGTGGCTTTGTGGTTAGATTGTTGAACACACGATCGCAGTACCGTGGTTTCGATTCCTACAGCGGCGACGCTTTTTGTCCTTGAGCAAAACATTTAATTTTACGTTACTCCAGTCAACTAAGCTGTAAATGGCTCACCTTGCGACGGACTGACCTTCCGATCAGGGGCAATGTTGGCTTGCCGTCTTGTTAGCCGCGTGGCATAATTCGACGACTTCTTGCAAACCACATAACTAGAGGCTCTAATCTTTAGCTTGTATAAATATTAAATATTGTTGTGGTCGTTGTGTTTAGCCCTAGGATCAGCCAAACCGAATACAATTATGATCAGAGACAAACCGTCCATAACCAACCCGTCTTCAATAACTTAATTACTCAAACTATCCTTCCATTAATAGAAAAAAGTACGAGTGATTTGAGGGTTGTTCTGCTCTTATTTTTAGCATATATAGGCGCAGGAGTGGCTGCGTGGTAAGTAGCTTGCTTATGAACCACATGGTTCTGGGTTCAGTCCCACTGCGTGGCACCGTGGGCAAAATGTCTTCTACTATAGCCTCGGGCCGACCAAAGACCTGTGAGTGGATTTGGTAGACGGAAACTGAAAGAAGCCCGTCGTATATATGTGTGTGTGTGTGTGTGTGTGTGTGTGTGTATTTGACAACTGATACTGGTGTGTTTATGTCCCCGTAAGTTAGCGGTTCAGCAAAAGCTACCGATAGAATAAGTACTAGGCTTGCAAAGAATAAATCTTGGGGTCGATTTGTTCGAATAAAGGCGGTGCTCCAGCATGGCCTCAGTCAAATGACGGAAACGAATAAAAGAATATCGACTGACCGACAACTTCTTCACCATATTTCTTTCACGCAAACATACACATATATGTACATGCACATATGTATAATGAGCTCACATACACAAATATGTGTGTGTGTGTGTGTGTGTGTTTATCCACACACGTACACATACATAGATATATACATACGTACGCGTATATTTATAAATGTATATATACAAATGGATATATTGTGTGTGTTTGTATAAAACGGTAGAGAGGTGGGGTATAAAATGGAGTTGAGTGCTGTGGCAGTCATTCCTTCACAATCAGTGCATTAGCGGTGACGTGTGTGAGTGTGAAATGATTAGAGTCCGGAGATTGAGACAGCGCCGCAGTTACGGTTTTACCGGAAGCTCACCTCTAGCTCTAAACGTCACTAACCAATCCATGCAGTCCTCACTCCCCTCCCCACCATGCGCCCATTTCATTCGATTCTTCGCCTCCACCATCATTTTGACTCGCATCACCTCCCCTCTCTCCACACACACATATACCGTACACGCCAATTCACCTCACCACAACTCGCTACACATCGCCGACAGTTGACGACGAAACACAAGAAATAATAATAATAATAATAATAATAATAATCGTAACAGCAACAGCAACAACAACAACAACATTGCCATGAAGATGGCCGCTTTCCTTGGAGTGCTTCCTCGTTTATCGACCGAAAATGGTGTTGTGTTAAGCCCCCCAGCAGGCTTTGGAATAATTTCCGGTCTGAAAATCTCCGTGAAGTAGTCATCTCAGCAGGAATTTGATGCGAACATGATGCCAACCGATTTAAAAACGTCCAATATTGGTAGATTCCCTTAATCTGTTCGTTAAAGCGTTCCTATTTCTATGGTTCGCTTTTTAAATTTCAAGCTGAAATTAAAGCTATTATCAACGAACGCTGTTTCTTTATAATGTATGTATGTATTTATTTATCTATTTATTTATTTATAGGTTCTGTATATCCAATATTTCTGGTGCATTCTCACATCTATCAATCTCTCTCTATTAATACATACAAACACATCTATATGTGCACATAGACACATACATATGCATACACACACACACACACACACATACACACATATATATACACATACACACATATATACACACACGCACACACATATATATACAGACACACACATATATACACACACACATATACACACACACATATACACACACACAATTACACACACACACATATATATATATATATATATATATATATATATATATATA
>NC_069004.1:34444146-34451151 GCF_001194135.2 Octopus bimaculoides
TATATATATATACATATACGCACACACACACACACACACACACACACACACACACACATATATATATATATATATACACACATACACACAAAGACATGCAGAAACAATTTTTCCATCACTTTAACCGTATCATAGACAGTAATTGTCTGTTAATCTCTCCTCCTCCTCCTCCCCTTCTCACACACAATACTTTCTACAGATGTGTCTGTGTGTGTGTGTGTGTTCATGCATGTAAAAGTAGACCTGGAAATCGAGTGTTGCAGGAAACCTAATCTGTATATAACTGTAATATGTTGAGACCTCCGTCACTTATGTCAATACTGTGACATCAAGAATCGTATTAAGACACAACATATATTAGTCTACGTGGCGACAGTTTTATAATAACGATAGCAATAATAGTGCTTTCAAATTTTGGCACAAGGCCAGCAAGATTAGGTGGTGGTGGTGGGGTTGTTAAATTGTTTACATTGTTCCCCAGTGCTTAACAGGTTCTTATTTTATCGATCTCGTAAGGATGAACGGGGAAAGTCAACTTTGACGGAACTTGGCGAAACAACGTTAAGCGGTTTGAACAAGTACCATTCTTTAAAACATATATACTCGAATCAATACGTAAGACTAAAAACAAAAAACATTTCACGGAGGTGCCCCAGCATGGCCGCAGAAACGAGGAAAAGAGTAAAAGACATAGGCAACCGTGTATATTCACAGTTCCTTGGTTTAGTTTCACGATGAAGTCTAAAACGATATTGTAGAAATATATCTCACCTGGTTTAAAAATGTTTGGTTTAAAGCAAATTTCTGTTTTGTTCTTGAAGGAATTGTTGAAAGAGAATCATCATTTGGCAGGAATATGGTAAGTGGGGTGGAACCTGCTCTTGATAGTAAAGACCGAATCTCCGGGTATCTGCTAATGTAACCAGCCGCGTGGCTGAAAATATAAAAAGAAATGCTTCTAAATATACATGAATAGATAAACTCAGGTATACACACACACACACACACACACACACACACACACACACACACACACACACACACACTTGTACAAGAGGGTGCTGAAGGTCCTGGCTTTAAGGAAAAGACCTAGTTAGACGCGTAACTTTCCGAGTTCTTTTACAGGGTTCAGAAAAATTGAAGGACCGATGCAATAAGTGTGTGAAGTTCCCCAGATAGACGTATCTTTATGTCTGGCAATTTTCGTTGGACGTGTAAATGAGAGTTTGCGGTATTAAGGTCATAGACAAAGTCAAGACAAAATTTATGAAAACTTAGATGCACTATCGACGGAAGGAACTTACCTTAGTTTTGGCATGTCTCTTATAGCTTCCCATAACGTAAAGTTCTTATAGAACATGAAATTGGTTATCAAATGAATCACACCGTTTATACAACCTACATCTGACTGGACGATTTTCACCCAAGTCGCGCCACCTTCAACGTAAGTATCTGAAATAATAATAATAATAATAATAATAACGATAATAATAATGATGATAATGATGATGATGATGATGATGATGATGATGATGATGATGATAACATGACAACATAGCAAGGATTATCCATTGGACACATTGCAACAAGTATGGACTTGACAGAGTAAAAAAAGTGGTACGAACATAAACCTGAAGGCATCATCGAAAATGATAATGCAAAGATCCTATGGGATTTTATGATTCAGTGCAACCATGAGATAGAGAATAGGAAACCAGACTTAGTGTTAATTGAGAAAGAAAGCAAGGATGCTGGATCATAGATATAGCATGCCCAGCTGACAACAAGGTATGTGATAAGGAAGAAAGAAAAGTCGATAGATATGACAGGTTAGCTTGGGAAGTTAAGCAGTTGTGGTCGATGAGAAAGGTGGTAGTAGTAGTACCAATAATTGTTGGAGCCCTGAGAACAGTGAGTAAAAATCTTGAGAAGTACATGGAACAAATAGGGGCTGCAATAAGGTTGGAACACTTGCAGAAAACAGCACAGCTTGGAACCGCTCGAATACTACGGAAGGTGCTCGAAAAATAAGGTGTTACCTGAGTTCACTGGTTGTGAACAGCTGACACCATAGTTCATCTCCAGCGTTAGAAGCTGTGCAAAGGCAATGTAATAATGATAATAATTTTGGTACAGAGCCGCAGTTTTTGAAGGGAGGGGTAGTCAGTCACATCGATCCGAGTGCTCGACTGGTGCTTATTTTAACAACCTCAATAGAATAAGAAGCATAGTCGAACTCGGCTGAATATGAACTTAGATGGTAGTAACGGACGAAATGTCGCAAAGCATTTTGTCCGACGAGCTAACGATTCTGTCTACTAGCTGCTTTAAAACAATAATTGTTTCAAATTTTGGCACTAGGCCAGTAATTTGAAGGGGAGGGGATTCTTCGAGTTCATGGACTCAAAGAATTTACTGGTAGTTTATTTCAACTTCGAAAAGGTGAAAGGCAAAGCCGACCTCTGCGAGATTTGAATTTAGAACGTAGAGAGCCGGAGGAAACGGCGCCAATTATTTTATCCGATGCAGTTACGATTCCGCCAGGTCAATAATAAGTACGTCCATTCGGCAGAGAACGTTTTATAGAACTAAAAATACAAAAGACACGAGTTGTGTTTTATGTGTCAACCACTTTCGTTCTGTTATTGGATTGAAGAGCGAAATGCCAGCGACGAAATAATTAGCATAAACACAAAAGTTGAGCAGGTAATAACTGTAGATTACGTAAAATGGTCTGGAAATTACGAGGATGGAGGGTCATTGCCATTCGTAAATGGCTCCGCTGAGAGGATTATTCCGGCTTCTTAGTGAGTCGATGGTAAATGTCGACACTGCTATCGTGATCCTTAAAACAATGGGACAGAATCCTCTCGAAGAATATCCTGACCCCGACCTCGTAAAGTACATTGCGATGTGTAGTGAGGAACACAAAGCAGTGTGGGTGTTTACACACACACACACACACACACACACACACATATATATGCACACACAAACACACACGTATATACACACACACATACATATAAACACTTGTATATATATATATATATACAAACACACATACATAGATATACACATACATAAATGTATGTATGTATGTAGGTATACACACACATAGATGAAAACAAATGCACACACATGCAGCCACGTGATTATATGAATATAGCTGGATTATTTTCATGAAAAGAAGTAACAACCATTGTAGAACTGCAGCGGCACTGGTGGCAACAATGGCGGTGCTGGTGCTGGTGGTGGTGGTAGTGGTATTAGTAGAAAGATATAATGCCAAGCAGGAGGAGGTGATCAAAACCGATCATTTTCTATAATGAATACTATGATGATGATGATGATGATGATGATAACGGCAGCGGCTGTGTTTTCAAGAATGTGTTAAGAGTTGTTGGAGGGCCATTGTCTGTCTAATTGTCTGTCCGTCTGTTTGTCTATAAATCAAGTGTTGTGAACAGGTTTCAGGTTCACTTTGAACTCTGCATACAGCGTACTAAACTCTCTCTCTCTCTCTCTCTCTCTCTCTCTCTCTCTCTCTCTCTCTCTCTCTCTCTCTCTCTCTCTCTCTCTCTCTCTCTCTCTCTCTCTCTCTCTCACACACACACACACATATAGGCACACACAGACACACACACACACACACACACTCACACTTGCAGGACGTCTCTTGTGTTACTATGGCAATTGTCTAACAAAGAGGAACAGCCCACTTCGTTCCCCTCCTGCATCTCCTCCTCATCATCATCGCTTCATCTATAGCAATCACGTGACTAAGCATATTCCAGGCGTCCAGACAGTGCTACATGTTATGGTGCAATGTAGCAGCTACATTATTCCTCAAATATATATATTTTTTCCTTGAAGAAGGCGTATAAAAGTAAAACTGAAGATTTGTGAGTTACCCAAATATACGTAGCACAGATCTCTGGGCTCTGAGTTCAAATCTGGCCGAAATCAACTCTGCATCACATTGTTTCAGAGTCCTTTCTTTTAATTCATTTATTTGATTGGTCTGGGGGAGGGACATCACCCATGACCTTTATAGTCTCTCTGACGTTGGTGAACTTGATGCTGTTAGAGTCCTATATAAATTGTAGCGGGTTGGGTATATGATAAAAGATTTCTTCCCAACCACATGGCTCCAGGTTCAGTCCCACTGAATGGCACCTTGGGCAAATGTCTTCTACTACAGCCTTGTATAGGTTAGTGTGTATGTTTTTGTCCCCCCAACATTGCTTAACAACCGATTTTCGTGTGTTTACGTTCCCGTAACTTAGCGGTTCGGCCTGAATGACGGGGTTCGCCAAGAATTTCGTTGGTCGGCAGAGTTTCTATCAACCCCTATCTCATCCACTAATTCTTCCTAAGATAGGCATCAGATCTGAAACTAATTTGTTGAGCCGGCAATGGTTAGTTGATTCCATCCAAATGCTTGACTGGTTCTTTAATTATCTACCCCGAAAAGATATCAAGTAAAGTCGATCTCCTTCAGAAGAGGAACACAGAACGTAAAGAGGAACACAGAACGTAAAGAGGAACACAGAACGTAAAGAGGAACACAGAACGTAAAGAGCCAGAACAAAGAATGGAAAACATTTCTTTCGATGCGTTAACGATTCAGACAATGTGTCTCTTTGTTTTTTTTCAAAATTGGTTTTAAATTAGGTAGAAAGCTAACAAATTTGGGAGGGGGTGGTTATTCAATAGCATTTACCACAGTAACAGCGCGGGACATTATCTGATCGGCCCAGGAGGGTTGAAAAAGCAAAGGTAACTTCAGTGCCATCTGCACCCACAGCGAAAAAGTGTCGCAAAAGATACCGCAACAGAATTCCGCAGATGCTCAAAATATTCCTGCCAGTAATAATTTTACAACTACCACTACCACTACTACTATTACTACTACTACTACTACTAATAATAATAATAATAATGATAATAATAATAATAATCGTTAGTGTTCCTTTAGTTGCCAAAACGAACATGTTTGAGGAAGGCGGAATGCATAATAAATAAGTTCATAAAATGATTTTCAAAAAATAAAATAAACGATGAAATGGATAACAGTAAACGGTGTCTGACTAAAGTCTACAGATTTGATGGTGAGATTAACATTGAACTTCATCAACACAGGGATGTGTGCCTCTGTATACACCCACATCATGAATATATATATATATATATACATGAAGAAGTGGGTATACACACATATATATATATATACATAAACAGCATGTGTGTGTGTATATATATATATATATATACATATATATATGTGTGTGCCTGTATTTATATATGCATATATACATACACACATGAATATATACATGGAAACACACGAACAATGATGTTGGTATCAATGATGCAAATCAGTGTGTGTGTGTCTAAAGCTGATGATTTTGGGGTCGATAATAATAACTGTTGCTTCTGCTACTATAACTATTACTATAACTGAATTTATAATAACAAGCATTAATAATAATAATAATGATAATAATAATGATGATGATGATGATGATAATAATAATAATAATGGCGGCAAGGCACGTAATTGTAGCCTGAGAAGATAAGGTAGGTTTGCGAACAATAGAATAACAATTGTGTTGTAAGTATGAATTAATGTATTGTAGAAATTTAGTTAAGTTTATCAATAACAATGTATTGATACGGGCAATATGCGTTGGTGGAAGTGGGGTTAGATTATGAGATGATATAAACAGATACACAACACACGCGTCGTTTATACATAGATTAAGTACCAGTCAAGTACTGGGTTCGATGTGATCGACTTTCTCAATCCCCCAAAATTTCAGACTTTATGCTTTTAGTAGAAAGGATTATTAATATTATTGCGGCGGCGACCTGGCAGACTCTTTGCTGCGTCGAACAAAATGCATAGCACTTTCTCCTACTCCTAAAGCTCTGAGTTCAAATCCCACCGAGGTGAAATTTTCCTTTCATTCTTTCAAGATCGATAAAATGCAGTACTCGTCAAATATTGGGATCGGTGTAATCAGCTAACCCCGCCCACCTTAAGCTAAAGCTGGTGGTGGCATTGCGCCGAAATTCGAAACCACGATTGTTGGTGTTGTTGCCATTGAAGATAATTGACCCCGAAAGGTTGAATGGCGAGGTCGACCTCGGCGGAATTTGAACTTAGAACGTAGCGGCAGACGAAATAACGCTAAGCATTTCGCCTGGCGTGCTAACGATTCTGCCTTAATAATAATAATAATAATAACAATAAAAATGATGATGATGATAGTGATGATGAAAAAAGTGGTTCCGAAGTTTGGCACAAGGCCAGTAGTTGTTGAGGACAGGAGTAAGTCAATTACATCGACACCCCAGTACTTGACTGGTATTTCATTTCGCCGACCCCAAAATATAAAAAAACAAAGTCGACTTCGACGAAATTTGAACTCAGGACCTTAAGACGTACGAAATGCATCTCGTCGCTTTTAGTAATAATAATAATCGGTGGTGAGAGAAGGAACTGTAGCTCGAAAACGCACACAAGGTTGTCAAACAAGAAAATAATTATTTTACTGTTATGCATACGTACATGTATGCATTCATACTGCATTATATAAAAAAAACAGCGATAATCTAGACTCTATTATATAGCAATATCACGACGTGTTGTGTCTCCAGTATCATCTTACCAATATACACACAATATTGGTGAGATATATATCAGTAATATATATATCACTACAATCTGTTTACAATCTATATCTGTCTCTATCTGCTGGAATCATTGCTTGTAATATATGTTCTCTCTGTGTATAAATTAATACAAACATACAATCAACACATGTACATGTCCGTGTATATACTGTGTGTATATTAATGGTATAGTGTTCGAGGCGTTTATAGGAAAGAAATAATTTTTTCTTTTTACATAGTTTGTTAGGCACTTGGCGTTTTTTTTACCAGCTGCTGCTGTGTAGATATATGTATATATATATATATATATATATATATATATAT
>NC_069004.1:34452706-34455091 GCF_001194135.2 Octopus bimaculoides
GGTGGCAGGTCCGCTTATTAGATGTATAGTAATGATAAACAAAAATTACAATAATATAGGACAGTTATAATTGCATATCGCCCAAAAGTCTCAAATCATATGGGAGACACCTTCTCTGTGTCTCTGTCTATCAATCTATTTGCCTCTCTGTTTCCCCGTCTGTCTATTTATGGCTATCATACTTATCTCTTTGTTTATTTACTCTGTCTGTCTGTCTGTCTCTCTTTCTCACACACACGGTTACGTATCTTATGCGTCGGGGTCTGTATTTTAGTAATCCCCTCCAAATTGTCACCGAAATAAGTTTCATGGCGAAAGGCAGACAGCTCTGTCATTCCAGGTCTTTGAGACATTGCGTCCCTAACACTACCGACCGGGTCATGTTCCTTGGACAGCATTATGTGAGCTGCAAAAGCGTTACCATCTATTAATGCTAGATGGAATGTAGCATCTACATATACCCACGATGCCAAATGTTCTGTGTATATGAAAGTATTTTGGTTACTATCCACTTGCAGTTATGTTTTGTTAATTCTTTTTAACGTAAATTTATTTCCACCACTAAGCAGACTATATACAACTGATGAGTTCACAAAAGAAGCGAACGCCTCCGCACCTTCCTCGTTAATGTTATCAAAAATAAGATTTCCACAATGAAAATGTAAATTGCTTTTATTTGAAATTGCTTCATAATTTCTTATAGTTATCGCAGCCTTCCTTGGTGATTTGCTATCGTTTCTATTTAGCTTTCTCTTTTAGTTTTCTGACTAAAGGGCGAATTTCACAGAAAAATGTCTTTGTATCTTGGAATACGTCATTCAGTGCAACACCTTTTCAATGAACTGCATTCAAGTATAACCTTAGGGCGAACAAACCAGTCTCGGAAAAATCAGGTAGGTTGAAAATATGCGATAGCTTATCTGGGACACACACTCACACCACACAGTTAAATCCGTGTATGTACACACATATACAGACATGTGAATATATGTGTATATGCATGTGTATATATATGTGGTGCACCAGCATGACCGCAGCCACTTGGCTGAAACACATAAATAAATAAATAAATAAAAATATATATACATACACACACATATGCATGTGTGTGACTTTGTATACATATATACACACACACGCATAAATGTATATATATATGAAACATGTGTTCTATAACTTGACTGAAACAAGTTCACACGAAATTTTTTTTTGACAACTGCCATGGATACAGGAAAACACAACCACATAATGACATTAGCATATATGGGAATTACATATACCTATCAATTTATGTTTGCACATACACACACACATGTATGTATATTCGTGTGTAATTAATAAACGCACAAGCAAGCATGTATATATATTCCCACGTATATCTATAGAGGTTCATGTATCTATATGAACGCACGAATATAGATGTTCATATATGTACACACACATATGCAAATATATATTTGTGTGCATATGCACTGGTTTATATATATATATATATACACGCGTGTATTTATGTAGTGATGTATATATTCAGATGTATACACACTCACACACACACACACACACGGTCTTAGGTTCTAGATTTCATCTCACTGCACGATTTTAGGATAGGTTGGCATTTGTAAATTGTGTGAAAAGATTTTAATGAGAAAAACCTGATAAGAGTTGATAATAATGTAAGCAGAATATGGCTGGCGCATGGGTCGAGCTAATAGGAAACAAGGCTATTGGGTTGCATAACGAGAACGAGACAAATAGGAAGCGGAAGTGAGTGAGCTATCGCTTCAGAGATTAGCAGTATGATACTGTTCATGAAATGCTCGCGTCCGTTATCGTCATTCAGAGGCAGACGAAATCGTTAACGCAAATGCAGACATGTACAGAGCCATAGCTACGTGTGTGTCTACATAGATATCAAATACACACACTAAGATTTTATATATATATATATATATATATATATATATATATACACGCATGTATATATATATATATGTGTGTGTGTGTATGTGTGCATACACACAAATTTACAGACATATATTCACCGGAATCTCAGACGATTTGGACTCAAAGGAGAACTCAATACGCGACGTTAATGTGCAATATATATAGTTGATTCTTAACGGAATTGTAATGTAACAATTAATCAACAGCTTAAAAAAAAAATAAGACTGTTTTTTAGTGTTTCTTACGCATACATACATACATAAATACATACATACATACATAGAGAGAGGGGGTGACACAGACATATGTGTGTGTATGTATATATCGAGTGTCAGACTAATACATTTGTTTGTTGTTCATACATCTGTCTTCGTTTTTTTTTTGTTTTTCTATAAATTTCAACTATACACTTATATATATATATATATATATATATATATA
>NC_069004.1:34455672-34457728 GCF_001194135.2 Octopus bimaculoides
ATATATATATATATATATATATATATATATATATATATATATACGCACACATACATAGTCATGTGAGTCGTTATATATTGTAAGTTTGTGTAAATAGACCAACACGGGTCACCAATCGGAGGTGGGCGACAGACAGTCAGACACACATGTATATACGTACGAAGGGATTATTTGGTCAGCCCGGGATTATATTAGAAGCGAGATTGAACCTAAGCCTACATAGTTGGGAAACTAGCTGTTTAACAACATGGCCACATCTTCCACGTTTTCAACCTTTCTAGTTGCTCATTTGACACATGAGAAATGTTTGGTTCGCGTACATCGGATCGATTCTGGTTTAAAAAAAAAAACAGTTTTTCGCAATACCTTCGAAGGAGTACTACAGACGATTTAACACGAGAGCATTTTGAATAATTATCCACAAATATCCAGTGTTTCCCATGTTTTTCTTATGCCTGCTGCCAACTGCTTGCATATGTTTGCCATTTTAGCAATATGGCTATCAAATTAATTCGCAGGTTATGCACTGAATGTGTCTGGAATTGGCATCGTTCTGAAGGCCGAGAGAGAAGTGTTTGAAGACTAGAAGCTGTCCTGCATTGAATTTCAGCTTATTTTTCATTAACCCATTTCTATTTGTAATTGTATATGCGATTGTGGGCCCTCTGAACAATTTTGACACCATCGGTACTTTTGAAAAACATATAGGCATAAATGTGTGTATGTGTGTGTTTCAATTAATTCGTTGCAATAAAAAGTAGCTTTAATAATTACAAGGATATTATTTCGGCAGAAAATGAAAAGAAAAATTCCAAATCCTTAATTATTTTCCGAAGTAATTATTTTGACGTGATGTTTTAGATATTAACGCTAGGTGCCGTATGGTTAAGGAATTCGCTCCACAACTATAAGATTTCGGGTTCGGTTACCGTGCATGGAATCTTCTGGAAAATATCATTTATTTTTTCTTTTATATCCTTTGGGAGATAATGGGTGGACGGAAACAGTACGGAATCCGTCAGTTGGATTGTGTTTGCAATTTAAAAGGTACAGCCTTATTGCAGTCACTGTGACACGCCACGCCGATTCTTTTCTACTCCAGGCACAAGGCCTGAACTTTTTTGGGAAGGTGCCAGTCGATTAGATCGACCCCAGTACGCAACTGGTACTTTATCGACACCGAAATGATGAAAGGCGAAGTCGACCTCGGCGGAATTTGAGCTCAGAACATGAAGACAGACGAAATACAGCTATGCATTTCGCCCGGCGTGCTAACGTTTCGCCGATTCTGTCAGAAAATTACATTAAGCGTACACGTATTTGTGGCATGATGAATCGAATCCGCGTTCTCTAGGACGGAGATCCACAACCATCACCATATATGGCAAAACGGTTAAATATATAATGAACATATTCTACAATATGAGCCCAGATATCCAAAGATTGTGAACGTTGTAAATCTTTTAACATGGGCTAGTACTTGATTTTTTTTTTATCGACCCCGAAAGGATGAAATACGAAGTAGACATCGGCAGAATTTGAAGTTGGGTGCAAGAGAATTGGAACTGACCCCACAAGGGATTCAACCCGACCTTCTAACGACTCCACCACTTTGCCCCCGAAGCAATGAGGTCTGTGAATTTGTGTGAGTGAATGTGTTGTTGATTGTGTGTGTGTGTGCACGTGTTTCAGTGAATGGGTATCTGTGTGTTTGGGGTGTGAGAGAGAGAGAGGGGGGAAAGGAGGGTGAGTGTGTGTGAGTCTTGTGTTTGGTTGCTCAGGTGCCTTTGAACACTGAATTGTGTGTGTGTGTGTGTGTGTGTGTGCGAGTAAATAAGGCATAAATGTATGCGTAAATGTGTATATACCTCAGTATATGTATGCGTGAATATTTTGTATGTGCATATGTAATAGGCCGTGTGAGTGTATAAGGAGGGCTAGTTTTCTATGTGTGTATGTGTATGTGTGTGCATGTGAATGCTTTTGTGTGTCTGTTGATGAATGTATATATGCGATCGAGAAATGTATAGTTGTGTCTGTGTGTGTGTGTGTGTGT
>NC_069004.1:34458099-34459330 GCF_001194135.2 Octopus bimaculoides
CAAAAAGTCTCTCCGCAGTAAGTGTTTTATTGCAAAATAAATATTTCTAAAATGTTACAAGACTACAATAGAATATATTAAACTTTACAAGACTTTAAAAAACTTTATAAGAAATGTTGAAAGTGTTATCCTTCATTTCCAATACATAAGTTGACTCTTCTACACATGTTTTGAAATACATCTTGGAGAGTTTGATTCTTGGAGAGTCAGAATGAAAAGAATTCACTGCGGAGAGACTTTTTGAACACACAGTAAATTAGTGAGAACATGTGTGTTGGCGTGTGTGTGAGGTTCGTGTCAGTATCATGTGTGCGTGAATGTTGGCGTGCATGTGTTCGTCTCTATGCACGTGTGTGTGTGTTATATATGTACGTGTTTCTGTGTGAGAACGGCAGCTACTTAGCCAAATACTTGTTAATAATTAAATAGCGGCTCATTATTTATAGATCGCTAATTTAACGAGCCGCCATTTTAACAGAAGTAGAAAAGTGGTGACGATTCAAAAACTTATAATTAGATTAGTTAATATTGTTTTGGGTCGGATATATGACCTTAATTAACGTTGCAGATGGTCGGTTCGTTGGAGCGAACGACAGAAGAGGAGAAAAAACAGAAGCGTGTGTTGATGCGAAACACATACACATGCACACTCCAACATACGCACATACACACACGTAAACATTCGTGACAAACATCCAAAAATGACCATTTGCTTGATTAGCAAACTTTATTCATTCACCAACACGCTATATCTGTTAGTTCTCTCGGTGACTTGCCAAGTACAGGGCAGTCCCTATCTACGTGTTCACTGTCTGAGCTACTAGAAGAATAATAGGTACTTCTCTCTGTCTCTCTCTCTCCACTGTTGTGTTTTTTTTATAAAAACGAGAAGATGCGTTGCTTAATTAAATCCTGAACACAAAGCTGCAAGATCGATTTCAAGCAAAAGAAAAAAAAATAACAACGGAAAGTTTTCAAACACGAGCGGACTGCATTAGAAAATAGAGAAAATATGAAAACTATACGAGTTAATTTAAACGTACACGTGTGTGTGTGGTGTGTGTGTGTGGTGTGTGTGTGTGTGTGTGTGTGTGTGTGTGTGTTAATGTTACACAAAACCCTAAAACAACTTGAAGGGGATGAGCTGGAAGAATCGTTATCACGCAAGATAAAATGATTAGAAGTATTTCCTCCGATTCCTAACGTTCCGGGGTCAAATAGCTACGTGGTC
>NC_069004.1:34459874-34461054 GCF_001194135.2 Octopus bimaculoides
ATATATACGTGTGTGTGTATGTGTGTAAAAAGCGCGCGCAGGTGTGGGTATGTGGTGAGAATTTCGCTTTCCAGCCATATGGCTCTGTGTTCAGTCCAACTCTGTGGCACCTTAGGCAGGTGTCTTCTACTCCAGCCCCGGACTGACCAAATACTTTGTAATAAATCGAACAAACCTCAAGTCCAAAGGTCACCCTCCCTCAGTTTCACATCGATCACAGAGCTTCTGAAAACGGGAGGAAGCTTGCTCTCCCAGAGAAACAGACTCTTCTGAGTGGGGATTTGGAGTGAAATATAACAACACGATACATGATGATAATGAGAAAAAGAAATGGAAAATATTGTACGTACCTTCGCCATTTTTAAACCCCAGAGCTCTTATAGTTGAATTTTTTAAATTGTAATGCACTCTTTCACCTCGCAGGTTTTCTGGGCTCCATTCAACGTCCGGAATGATATGACGAGATAATATCTGGAAATATTTAAATAGAGAATTATAGGGTATTAACATGTGTATTAATTACGGGTATATATGTTGTTGTATGTGCATACAATGGCAGACTTAACATTTCGGAGTTTAAAAGTTTTCGAAAGGAAGTTAAAGCAAAAAGAGATGCAAGATGAAATGAAATAGGAAATAATTTTGATTTCATGACATCTGTTTACATTGCTAACTCGGTATATACATATAAGCGCACGTTCACGTGTGTGTGTGTGTGTGTGTGCGTGTAAAGAATTCATTACCTCCGTCAGCAGTGTCCAATTGTTTTTAAGCATACTTTGTTGCTTCAGCGGCAATCGGGAAAGTGCTTCGTCGGTAGGAACAAAAACTGTCATAGTGCGTTTTGGATTCCTTAACATACTGCGGTACGGTTTCAGCATGTGATTAAATAGTTGAGCCACTGACCTGAGGAAATATAAAATGAAATAATAATAATAATAATAATAATAATAATAATTTCATTTATTTGCCACGAGGGCGAAAGATGAGAGTGAGACTCAGAGTTAGCTTGTACAAGCACAAAGCAGAAGTCAAATGTATAATAATTATGATAATGGTTTCAAATTTTGCCACAAGGCCAGCAATTTTGGGGGAGGGGATGAGTCGATTACATCAATTTCAGTTTACCACTGGTACTTATTTTATCGATCCCGAAAAGATAAAAGGCAAAGTCGACCTC
>NC_069004.1:34462321-34463258 GCF_001194135.2 Octopus bimaculoides
TCGCAGTACTATTTGATTTCCAGCTTTGACGCCATCTTAGGAGATTTAGATAACAAATACAAAAAAAAAAAACAACGGTCTAGTTTTCGTTCTTTCATGTTTTATTTATTTAGATAATTTCCATCTCTTTATTTAAATTATTTATTTATTTATAGTATTTAGTATTCTACCCTGTCTTCCGACTAATTTCCAAATCGTTTTTCACTGTCTTTATTTGTTTTTTTTTTAATGGTGATATATAGACTCAGGTCACTTTCTATGCATGGAAGATATTTCATTGTCCATAGCGGTAAGCCCCATCAAGCATCATAGATTGACAGGTACGTCATTTATAAATACACACACACAATATATACATACATATATATATCTATATATGTGGACATACACACATAGTTATACACTTGTATTTAAATATATCGTTGTTTCATGTTTTTAACTCGTGTATTGTTTCAAAGTCATATAAATATACATGCGTGTATGAGATTGCGTGTGCTTGTGTGCGTAGGCTCATTTCGGTGTCTCTGGTGACTATAAAGTAGTGACACGTAATAATTGCGTATTATATCAACCGAAGCCTTAGTTTGCAATCGAAACATTTATGGATGTGTGTCTCTATGTTTACACATGCATTTGTAGGACTATAAATTTGAACATATATTTATGTAGGTATATATATATGTGTGTGTATGCGTGCATGTAGATGCACATAATATATTTGCAAAGAGAGGGAGAGAGAGAAATATATATGCACATGCGCGGTGAGAGTTGTAGACACAAATGGACATTATATTCTTGGAAATCTTGATTTTTCAAGTTCCGATAAGGATTAATGCATATTATGATGGTGCCTGGTGCTGGGGGTGGGGATGATGATGATGACGACGGTACCTTGTGATGATGATGATGATGATGATTGTGCTGACATTATCTCAGT
>NC_069004.1:34467197-34467892 GCF_001194135.2 Octopus bimaculoides
TATATATATATATATATATATATATTTATATATATATATATATACGACGCGCTTCTTACAGTTTTCGTCTATCAAATCCACTCACAAGGCTTTGGTCGCCCCGAGGCTATAGTAGAAGACATCTGCCCAAGGTGCCACGCAGTGGGACTGAATCCAGAACCATGTTGTTGGGAAGCAAGCTTCTTCCCATACAGCCACTCCCGCTGTATATATATATATATATTATATGGTTATTTTTTTTGCAAGCCTACATAATGTAAATTTTTCTGTTTTATCTTTGTTTGTAACTGCCTCTAGCTCTATCTGACTATTATTTTGATCCACCTCTACGTCGATGTGTGCATAGGTATGTATATAACTCTTCATGCATTTCTCATTCAGAACATAAGTGTGTGTGTGTGTGTGTGTGTGTGTGTGTGTATACATGTGTTTGTGTGTGTGTGTGTGTGTCGGGATACCTGTGTGCGTGTACCTATCAATCACCCTGTCTCATTACCTATCAATCAATTGGTCTATCGAAACTTCTCTGCATCCGCACGTGTCTGGGGAAACGTGCATAGATTCACGGATGTACATATCGATGATACACTTTTCTTACTGCTGTGTAATACAAGCAACATCGTGTATATAAATGCACACACACACACACACACACACACACACACACACACACACACACACACACACACACACAC
>NC_069004.1:34470267-34471788 GCF_001194135.2 Octopus bimaculoides
ATATATATATATATATATATATATACATGTGTGTATCAATAGGTTAGGTGTTTTGTACATCAAGCTGTGATCTATACGCTCCTTTTCCACAGAATTCGGCCATTATTATACACCACCACTACCCTGTACCTTTTTCCATCGTCGTTTCAGTATATATTTTTTTCTTAATTTGTAACCCGCTTATTTATCATCGTTTGTTTTTTTTTTGTTTGAATTTTGGCATTTTAACTTTGTTTTATTTTTATATATATTTATTGCCAATTTCCTTTGTTGTTTTTATTCGATTTTCCTTTTTTGCTATTTGTTTTTTTCTTGTAGTATAGACAAAGAAGTATGATTTTTATCGAATTTATAGCATTGAAGCGAGAAGAAAACAGCAAGTTAATTATGAGATCAGAGGCAAGTTAGAGACACACATTAGGTGTATTAAGTGAACATGATGTTATCCATTCGAATAGATGCTTATCAGCGAAATCCCCGTAAGCCTATCTATCGGTCGATTGTTGGTTAGGCACCAGTGAAGAACACGGCTTCACATTGTAGATTTTGGCAATATACATTAAAAGCGTTTCGCATTGACTGTTTTGCTCTATATAAGCGTAGAGTTTACGTATGTGCGTGTATATATATATGTATATAAACATACTCAATACCATCATTGTTATTTGCATATGTGCATGTACTTCTATGCATCAATGTGCGTGTGTTGTGTATACATACATAAACATCTACATAAAGATATACAATTATACATGCATACATACACGCATATATATATATACATACTTACACATGTATACTTTTCTATCCATATACGTGTACGCACACACACAGCAAGCGATAGACAGCTTTTTTGTGCGTTTCTCTTGTGTAAAATAACAAAGTGCTCGATAACATTTCACTAAAGTGTTATAAAAAATGATGATACATATATAAAATTGTTTACAAATTTACATATCGCCTGAGAAAACAACTAGATCTCAGGTGCATAATCAAGTACCTGCACGCCTGGAGATCTTCTTTGCGTAGAAACAATTGTAGTGAGTGAAAATATAATGTCCAACCATACTCCTTCTTGTCGACTCCAAGTTTTTTCAGTTAACTTTTCACACACGAGAGATTCCCAAACACAAACGTGGAAGTACGTTTGCGTGAGCGATTGTGTGTAACTGTGAGAGTGAAGAAGTCCTTGCCTCACAGTAATATTCATACATTATGTCCATTACTCCTGATTGTCATCGGTTTTGGTCAAATCTGGACCACAATGGAGACACCGACCCTTGGACATCACTCTCTTGAGTCGCTGGAATCATAGAACGAGTTACCCATTTTGCATGACGTATACGTTACTTACATCAGAACATATCCATCACCCTGAGAGGGACGGCAGTCCGTCGTACGGTTACTCTTTTACAACTGATTGGGCTCGAGGAACATAAAATGAAGTGCCTTGCTCAAGAACACAATGCATTACAATGTATGGTATTATGTATGTGATTATATATATATATATATATATAT
>NC_069004.1:34472813-34479533 GCF_001194135.2 Octopus bimaculoides
TGTATACATTTATGTATGTGTGTGTTTGTAAGAGACAGAGTGTGAGTGAGTGAGAGAGAGAGGTTTGTTGTCATGTATACGTACATGCATAAATATACATACATCTTTGAATGTATGCATATGACAACACAGCCCTTGACTCACTCACACTCTGTCTCTTACAAACACGCACGCGCGCGCATACACACGTGTGTCTTTGTAAATATGTTTGTATACATTTATGTATGTGTGTGTTTGTAAGAGACAGAGTGTGAGTGAGTCAAGGTGTGTGTGAGACAGAGTGAGAGAGTGGTGTGTATGTAGTATTTACTCTCTCTCTCTCATACACACGAACACACACACTCACACACAAAATAGAAAATGAAGCTTTTTGCGGTTGTTACGTCAATACAGGAAGTTGACATTGAGGAACCTTTTTAAAGAAGTGAATCTTAAATATAAAGCAATATTATTTATTTTTAATTAAAAAAATCAAATGAAGAGCCTAAGATTTATCCGAGGTCAAATTATTCATGCATTACAAGTATGGAAGCATTTGGTGAAGTCAATTTCACGTGAAAAGCGATTACACACACATCTGTTTTATATATAGTATAGATGTATATAGAGCGAGGTGAGAAAAGTAGTTAAGACATGCTTTTATTGGTAAATTCTAAAGAAGCTATGCCAGGATGAAATAATTGGATAGAATTCGCTGGAATAATTTTACTGCGGAATCAATGAGAAAGATTCTCTGAGAGAGAATCTCGACTATTGACTGTCATAACACGATGATGACAGCGATGACAGGTATGATGGTAATGATAATGATGATGATGATGGTTGCAATGTGAATGATGGTGATGACTGCGATAACAATGATGATGATGATGATAGCGGTGATTATGATGTTGATGGCGGTCGTGTTGAGTGATGATGATGATGATGATGATTATTGTGTTGCGAGTGATGATGGTTGTGGCGATGCTACTGCTGCTGATGATGATAATGGCGGAAAGTGTGCTTAGCAAGAGATTCAAGTGGAAGGGAAATTCTATTTATGTCATATAAATCAAAAATATTCCTTAGTTCCACGTCTGCTTAACTGGAGAATGGCGACATTTGGATTATAACACTAATGGGTGGCGCTGGGGGTGACGGTAGCAGGGATTCTTGTAGCGGTGCTGCAGATATTATTTATTCGTCATGGTAGTTTTGGTGGTGATGGCATTGTTGGTGATGATGGTGATGTTGTCGATGTTATTTTCATTGTTGTTCTTCTTCGTGATGGGGGTGATGGTGATGCTAGATAGAGGGGTAATGGTGATGCTAGAGTGAGGTGGCGATGTGTATCTTATACATTTGTGGTGGTAGTTTTGGCGGTAATGTTATCGTTGTTGCTCTTATTGTTTGTGGTGGTGATGTTATGCTCCCTGTTGTTATTATTGGTGGGGCTGTAACGGTGTCGGCAGAAAGTTGGTTAGTGTTCGCGATGGTGGTGTTATTTTCGTTGTTGGCGGTGGTGATCATTGTAGTAATGGTATGTATTGTAAGTCTACTTGAGATTAACGTTTCATAAATTTCTATGCGTTGTTGTTACTCTGAAAACATTAATAAAACATTTCCGAGAAGTTGTTAACAACAACATCATCAGCCGAAACAGCAACAACAACTACAGACAAAGCAACAACACTCGCGCAACGAGGGAACTCCGACGCAGTCCCTCGATGTTTAACACAGAACAAACAAATCTTACTCAATCTGTAAGAGAGATAATTTGAAATACGTCGCTCTAACGACAATATATCTCCAGAAACTTCACGGGATGGTCACGACTGACATAAATTACATTGTTGTCCACCTCAACAACTACAACAACGAGATTATTAATTATTATTATTATTATTATTATTATTATATCATCGATATTATTATTGAGGCGGCGAGCTGGCAGAATCGTTAGCACGCTACGTTCTGAGTTCAAATTCCGCCGAGGTGGATTTTGCCTTTCATCCTTTCGGATGTGCCAGATTTGATGTAAGGGATAAACTTCCTCTCCAAAAACTTCACGCAATGTGCCTATTGTAGAAATTATTATCATTAAGGCGGCGAGATCGTCGGGAAAATGCTATATATATATATATATATATATATATATACATATAAATTTCTACTCTAGGCACAATGCTCGTAATTTTGGGGGCGGGGCCAGTCGATTAGATCGACCCCAGTACGCAAATGGTACTTAATTTATCGACAGTGAAAGGATGAAAGGCGAAGTCGACCTCGACGGAATTTGAACTCAGAACGTAAGGACAGACGAGATGCCGTCAAGCATTTCGCGCGATATATATATGTAGAGAGAAAGGGAGGGGGAGGGAGAGAGAGAGAGAGCGAGAGAGAGAGAGAGTGGGTGGGTGTGTATCTGCGTTTGTCCCCCACGCTGTTGCGTTTACGTCATGACTTAGCAATTGGGCAAAAAGAATCGATAGAGTAAATACCGGGCATCAAAGAAAGAATAAGAACTGGGGATCGATTCCTTCAACTGAAATTCTTCAAAGCAGTGCCCCAGACTGACCGCAGTCTAACGTCTGAGACAAGTGAGAGATAAAAGAGAAAAAAAAAAAAGAAAAATTCCTCAACATTGCAAACATTTTATTCTCTGATTTTTGTCACAGTCATTTCAGTGAAATGTGAAGAACATTTGATAGCCGTTTGAAGTACGATTTGCACTTATAAGCGTCTCCATTTTTGCATGACTACACAATCTGGTTTTGCCACAAATATTTCATTTTGGCATGTACAAGTTTCCTTTTATCTAGCAGAGATTAATGGTAACGGCTATGTTTTGTTAATTATTTTACACGAATTTGTTCTGCCTTATTTCTTTTATTTTCATGTCTTAGTGATCATTTGTTTGATAACATCAACTTAGTACGTTCCATTCCGTCAGAAATCTTCTGAAATCAACAGGTTACCATTCAAAGAACTAAGCATAAAAATACTCTTACATAGAAAATAGAGAATTTATTACAAATAAAAGCGTATTTAACTACAGTTAAGTCGGAATCCTTGCATATCGTATGAGATATATGACTCAACATCTACAGAAATGTGTGTATTTATCTTTTACATGTTTCAGTCATTAGACTGCGGCCACGCTACTGCACTGCCCTGGAGAATTTTAGTAGAACGAGTCGTCCGCAGTACCTACTTTCTTTTAAAGCTTGATACATGTTCTATCCGTCTATTTGCCCAACCGCTAAGTCATGGACACGTAAACATACTAACACCATCATTTACATTTGACGGATATTTATCCTCATCTTGTTTGTTGTTAACACAATGTTTCGGCTGACATACCCTCCAGCCTTCATCAGGTGTCTTGGGGAAATTTCGAACGTGGGTTCTCATTCTTAAGGTATTTTTTCTATGTTATTATTATTATTATTATTGTTCAGGTCACTGCTTGGAATCAAACTCCAAATCTTGGGGTTAATAGCCCACGCTCTTAACCACTACGCCATATAACAAACAAGGACAAATATCCGTCAAATGTAAACAATGTAAATGTACAAAATTCCTCATCTCTTAAATATAGAACTATACTAACACCAGTTGCCAAGCGGTCGTGGGACACACACACACACACACACACACACAAAAGCACGCACACGCACACACACACACACACACACACACAAGCGCGTGCACACACAAGCGCGTGCACACACACATACACATGCGACAGGCTTCCCTCAGTTTCTGCTCACCAAATCTACTCACAAGGCTTTGGTTAGCCCAAGGTTTATAGTACAAACCACTTACCCAAGGTACTCCGCAGTGGAACTGAAACTGGAACCATGCGGTTGGGAGGGAAACTTCTTACCGCACAGACACAAAATAGCCCTTACATAGCAAACGAAATCCCTTTATATATTTGTTTTGCATTGACTTGCATACACTTCTTTGTGGCTATAGCAGTTATACTCATGACCAGTGTGCAGTCGACAGGAAATTTATAACCAATAGAATACGGTTTTCTACTCTAGGCACAAGGCCCGTAATTTTTAGGGAAGGGGGCCAGTCGATTAGATCGACCCCAGTGCGCAACTGGTACTTAATTTATCGACCCCGAAAGGATGAAAGGCAAAGTTGACCTCGGTGGAATTTGAACTCAGAACGTAGCGGCGTGCTAACGTTTCTGCTAGCTCTAATATCGTTCATCAATTGCGATATAAAGTAAGCAAATATTATGAACAATCATAGAAAATAACAATGAAAATTGGCACAACATGCGTATATTGAGGTGTAGAGTCTACAGGATTCTACCGCAGTGTATAACTGGTACTGTCTTATTAAAACCGGATTCATCAGAGGCAAAATGAATAATTTCGGTATTCATTGTAATCGAACTATTTGTTGCAGCATTCATGTATGGAATTTAAGATGTTCGATTTGTCAAGCCTGATCTCGTCTCAACTAAAGGGTCATTAGAAGCAGTCCCAGACCAGAACTTGCCCGATTTTCCTACCCCGGGAATAACGGTCATAGTTACAACGGCTTTCTAAACCTCTTTATTTTATTTTACCCAACCGTATAATACTATTGCTAAACAGCGTAAATTAATCATATCGATCGTAATCGATCTCTGAAAAACCAGTAGAGAAGATGTACCTATCCCTTTTATAAGACCAAACCATTAAACAAATGAAAAATTGCTGGAAAAAGGGTGGAATCCCTTTCGCCAATTTCTTAATTTATCGGCCACGAAAGATTAAAAACAAAACGGTAAAAATATACAACCGTGCGAGAGTTTGAAATAACTAAAGTAACGATATATATATGTATACACATGAATATCTATACACTAATACGTACACACATATATATAATTTATCGTAGTAGTCTTTTAATAAGTCAAGATGTAATTCTCCATCTACACTAGCGCCACCATCAAACCAGTCCATTCCATACATTTCTTATGTAATTTATCGTTCTCGTTAATTGAATTTTAATCATTAATGTCAACCATGTCGCCATTTTTTAAGCCGGTCGCCATGTTATCAAAGTGTCGAATTAACTTTGAAGTGGGTGTACATTTGTGCAGTTCAGCGGCTGTGTGTGTGCGTGTGTTTACATTTGAATTTCAATGAGCGTGCCGTCTGGAGATGGTGTATAAAACATACACACACAAAATTACTCACTCCTATTAAATATAGATACATATACACAAACATATATATATATATACATACATACATGAAATAAGGAGATATATATGAATATACCTATATACAATTATATGAGAATACAGACGCACACATATATAAGTAATATATACTTACATATATATATAATTTATATGTACAACACGTGTGTAGATATATAATTGTATGAATAAAAGTGTATGCGTGTTTAGATGTGTGTGGGTGTATAATACACACACACTATATATATATATATATATATATATATATATATGAAGCCCAATTAGTAACGCTTCTCTTACGAGTGTCTTCACATACGACACAAATTATTTGACCCAAGACGTAAAAGAAATTAGCTTTCATGCAAATTAATAAAAATTATTCACAAAATTACCCATAATTACTCTCCTTTGTATCGTCAGCTTAGACCGCTTTATGAAATACGGAGATCTGTGAATTAGATTAATGCTAATTTATTCTTAATCCTGTGTCACGTGATGATTAATTGTTGATTAACAGCGTCCCTCTTTCCCCCCATCACACAACTCTTGCATCTTTCAACACATTTCTCTGAGATTATTATTATTATTATTATTATTATTATTATTATCATCAAAAATAATTAAAAGCGACAGAAGCAGTATTAATACGAAAAGGTAATATTTATCACCACTTAAAGTGGATGTTATGCCCGAACACAAAATACTGCGGCAGCTACGAAGAGAGATTATTAAGGTGGCGACATTGCAGAACTTTTAATACGATGTTTAAAAAAAACAAAAAAATACAAGGAGCTTGACAGCATTTCTTCTCTCTTCAGCATAAGACTAAACAAGTACCAGTTGAGTAATGTGGTCGATGTAGTCAACTTCCCCATTCTCCCGAAGTTCCTGGCTTTGTGCCAAAATTTGAAATCATCATCATCATCATTATTATTATTATTATTACGGCGGCGATGAGGCGGCGAGCTGGCAGAATCGTTAGCTCACCGGGCGAAATGCTTAGTGGTATTTCGTCTGCCGCAACGTTCTGAGTTCGAATTCCAGAGAGGTCGACTTTGCCTTTCATCCTTTCAGGGTCGATAAATTAAGTACTAGTTACGCACTGGGGTCGATGAAATCAACTTACTCCCTCCCCACAAATTTCAAACTTTGTGCTTTTAGTACAAAGGATTATCATTATTATTATTATTAATGAGGCGGCGAGTATTCCAAGTCAGCATCAGAGTTTCAAGAATCTTAAAATTCTTCCCTATTTCTTGGGGTTTTGTGGATATTCTTATTTTCTCTTCGAAATCTGCATGATTTTAAGGTGGATGCCGGTGGCCTAGTTGTTAAACTTTTATACGAACAATCGTAGGATCGGAGGTTCGATTCACTGATTGTATGATCCATTGTTTTTCTGAGAGACAGTCATTTGATTTCATGAGGCAACATTTTCGAGTTTTTTAGTGTATGTGTTGTTGTAATAATTAGTGTGTACTTTCAGTGATGCGATTAACACACTTGAAATTTTGTAACCACTCACCACC
>NC_069004.1:34479543-34480886 GCF_001194135.2 Octopus bimaculoides
ACCACCGCCGCCAAAATCACTACAACCACAACCACAACCACAACCACAACACTACAACCACAACCACAGCCATTACTGCTACCACAACTTATCACGCACATTATCAAATCCATAACAATCACAACAAAGACCACCACCACCACCAACAACAACAACAACAACAACAACAACAACACCATCACCAACAACAACAACACCACCACCACCACCACCAACAACAACAACAACACCATCACCAACACCTCTGCAACTAGCTTCAACTCTTATTCATCAATCAGCGCTAATCCGTCAATCACCATTAATCCAGTAATGAAGAATTACTTTGTGAAAGTTCAAATGTGAGAACATATTTGTTGGCGTTTTATGGAATATTATGGCAAGGAATGGAATTTCATTTCCAATTCTTCTCTGGTAGCGAAATCGTTTTCTTGTTTTTTTTGTTTTTTAATGGAAACCCCCGAAGCAACGAAAGCCAAAATAAGTTGATCCTGGCGGCAAATGTAACTGTGACATACATAGGGAGAGACAATCAAATATTGTGAAGTATTTGCTCCAGCGCTTCCGACGATTCTGCTGGCTCAGTTGGGCATGGTTATTGAGGAAAGAGTTTAGAAAGGAATAAAGGGAAGATTGAATGACTGAACAAATGTCAAAAAAGGAACGAGAGAAAGAGAAAAGTGAAGGAAAACAGATATCAAAAGAAACATGAAAGCCCAAGCAACAGCAATGTAAATGGTAACGATAAATAGATAGATAGATAGATAGGTAGGTAGGGAGATGGATGGATGGATAGATAGATAGATAGATGGATGGATAGACAGGTGAATGAGTAGAGGGATAGGTGGGCGGATGGATAGAGAAATAGATAAAGAGGGAAGAGAGGGTGAGAAGCAGAAAAGAAAGCGTGTGTCAATGTTTCACTATGTGACTAGTTATCTGGATTATTATTATTATTATTAAGGCGGTGAGCTGGCAGAATGGTTAGCACCCGGGGCGAAATGCTTAGCGGTATTTCGTCTGCCGTTACGTTCCGAGTTCAAATTCTGCCTGTCGACTTGGCCTTTCATCCTTTCGGGGTCAATAAATTAAGTACCAGTAAAGCACTGAGGTCGATGTAATCGACTAGACCCCTTCCCCCAAAATTCAGGCCTTGTGCCTATGGTAGAAATTATTATTATTATTATTATTATTATTATTATTCGAAAGGCGGCGAGCTGGCAGAACCGTTAGCTCGCCGGATGAAGTGTTTATCGGTATTTCGTCCGTCACTACGTTCTGAGTTCAAATTCCGCCGAGGTCGACTTTGAGTCTCACTCTTTCGGGGTCGATTAAATAAGTATCAG
>NC_069004.1:34481692-34482288 GCF_001194135.2 Octopus bimaculoides
ATATATATATATATATATATATACATACATATGTGAGGTGAGCGGTTTAGTGGTTAGGGTATACGATTCACTACCCTAAGGTTGTGAGTTCGATTCCCGGCGACGCGTTATATCCTTGAGCAAGACACTTTATTCACGTTGCCTCCCATTCAACTGGTAAAAATGAGCTGCAACTGTATTTCAAAAGGGCCAGCCTTGTCGCATTCTGTATCACGCTGAATCTCCCTGAGAACAGCATTAAGGGCACACGTGTCTGTGGAGTACTCAGCCACTTGCACGTTAGTTTCACGAGTAGGCTGTTCCGTTGATCGAATCAACTGGAATCCTCGTCGTCTTAACCGACGGAGTGCCAGTACACATACACACACAAACGCACGTAAATCCATTCTGTTACTGTGTGTGCGTTTTGTGTGTGTGTGTGTGTGTGTGTGTTTCTCTATTTATAGACATATACATGTATTGATTAATGAACTCGACAGTCTCTTCATAATCATGTACATCTTTTCTTTGTGCCTCACTTTCTCGCGACTTCTCTTTGTTCAGAATCGCGTATGTGTACATGTGTGCCTGTATACATACATACATACATTATATAT
>NC_069004.1:34482354-34484368 GCF_001194135.2 Octopus bimaculoides
TTTTTATTTTCGTTGCTGTTTGTGAATGCATGCATTGCCAGTGGGGGATGATTTCCCGCGATGCTCTATTACACCAGTAATTATCTCCCCCTTGTCTTCCACTACTAACACCAGGGGTTTCGCTCGCGGTCAGATGTGGTCGGTCCAAATCAAGTTATCAGAATTAAGACGACAAAAACGACGACGAAACGAAGGAGACAACGACAACAATATCCCCCCCCCCATCCCACTCCTCCTCTTCTCGCCTCCGCCTCCGCACTGTGTCTCTTGCGACACGGTGGCACACACACACGAGACCTGCTTAAGTCTATTATCTTAAACTTAACACCATCCTACATTCACAGATGCTCCTAAGGAGGGATTATTCATTCTCGTTTCACATTCACTCACCCATACCATTAATTCTGCTACGATTGTAGAATAACGAATTCGGTTCCTAGATTTTTAGCTCACAGACTCAATGTAAAAATGGATTTAGATTTGGTTCTAATTCATGGCTGATAAGAGGCCTTTTTGTTTGTTTCTTTCAGTTCAATCTTCGTTTTATTTATTTGTTTGTTTTCGGAGCTTTCCTTGTTTAAGGATCCTCCACTAGTTTCTGATTGGCAATCAACATTTTGTTGTTATTTAATTCTTTTATATGTTCTTTTTCGTTTGTGTTTTAGTGTTATTGTTTTTGGTGATGGTGGTGGTGGTGGTGGTGCAGGTGGAAGTCATGGTGGTGGCGATGGTGGCTGCCGTGTTGATGTTGATGGAGGCGAAAGTAATGTTGCTCCCTTCAGCGATAGACATTAATTTGTTGAACTGGTTATTTACCTAACTAAAAACAGTTTTTCTAACAGCCCCTGCAGATACGTATACAGTCGCACACATTAGAAACAAACGTGTACACAATCATTCATAAATATACATACATGCATAGAAAACTGTTATATAGACGGTTATACATACAGCCAACCGTACAAATAAAAGCATGGCCAGATGGTTAGGAAACTTGTTTTGCAATTATAAATTCGCAAGATCGATTCCACTGCATCACATCTCGAGCGAATGTGACGACAACGAGGCGTCGCACTCAGGACCACGTGATTCTGAAGCGAAAATCATAATCCTACTAATCCTCAAAATCTCACACGTGAGAGGATATATAACCCTGACCCTAACAAAACTGTCCGATAAACGGGAACGTGAAACTCAGAGTAACGGTTTTTTTTGTTATATTTCTGCTGCTTTTAAATAAAGTATATATATAATTATAAAAAAATATATATATATATATATATATATATATATTTATATATATATATATGCCAGAGTAAGCACGTAAATATGAAACAAAGTGGAAAAAACAGTACTCGAATACCGAAAGTAGAGTAATATGCATTATTAATAAAGCTGCAAAGACCTCACAAAAATTGTTACTCAGAGTTTCATGTTTTTGCTCGTCGTCATGTTTGGTTGAGAATTCTCAACCAAAACTTCCGACGAACAGGAACGTGAAACTCTGAGTAACAGTTTTTGTGAGGTCTTTGCACTTTTAGTAATAAAGAGTGTATGTATATAATATATATATATATACATATATATATATACTCATATCCATGAATGCCACATGATCTTCTGACATAACTGCCTTTGTTATATAGCATTTTTCATATACCATGAAGCTCATGGACAAAAACAAAAGGGCCAACGCAACAGGGAAATTTTCAGCAAATATCAAAATATTTGAACGTCCAGAAGGGAAGAAAGAGTCTTAAAATTTTGGACATTAACCCTTTAACAGAGGAAAAGCATAAAAAACGTAAAGGAAGTGAGGATAAAAGGACATCGGTGGCGATTTTTTCTTCCTCCGTTTTTCTCTTCTTTGGACTTTCCTTGTTTCCGACGAAGAGCTCCGCTCGAAACGTCATACTCTCTCTCTTTCCTTTCCCGAGCGTCTAGTAATACTATCTATATCACGTCCTCACGTTGTTGTTATTGCTTTTTGTTTTTTCCTTTTTTTGAACCTATA
>NC_069004.1:34486441-34487296 GCF_001194135.2 Octopus bimaculoides
ATATATATATATATATATATATATATATATATATATATATATATATATATATATATATACACAGCTGCATGCATGTAGATATTGATATATATATTTCAGTGTATATTTATAAGTATTCACACATATGTATGCATGTGTGTATTCCACTGTATATACGAAAATATATGATCAATTCAAGTACAATAAAATGTCAATATTATGTTATTTTAATCGACATATCTATGTATATATGTATGAATGTAGGTATATATGTATGTATCTATATATCTATCTGTCTATGTATCTATCCATCTGTCTGTCTGTCTGTCTGTCTATCTATCTATCTATCTATCTATCTATCTATCTATCTATCTATCTATCTATCTATCTATCTATCTATCTATCCAATAGCTTTATTTATCTACGTGTTTTTGTGTGGTGGTGGGTGTTGTTGATAAAGTGAGAGTCTCTGTACGCATGTTTGTGTGTGTATATGTTTATTTCTCTGTATGTATGTGTGTAGGTGTGTGTTTGTATTACTGTGTCTGATATTTACGTATATAGAGAGGGATATATGTACGCATATGTATACATCGATATACACATAAGCACACACACACCCACACACACGTATATACACATACATATGCATGCATACATATCTGTGTGTACACACACACACACACACACACACACACACACACACACACACACACACACACATAGTGTAATACAATTTGTTATGGATCACTCAATCAAATGAAATCGAAATCAATAGGATATGAAATGAGGAATAAACAGATATACGAACCGAAATCTATAAGACTAGCTACGAAGATTAGGATATACGCTCATATATATATATATATATATATA
>NC_069004.1:34487976-34491846 GCF_001194135.2 Octopus bimaculoides
GGGAGAGAGAGGGGGGAGAGAGTGAGAGGGGGAGAGAGAGAGGGAGAGAGAGAGAGTGCCGGGCGGATAGATTGATAGATATGCTCTCACACGCACAAAAGGAGCTTCTAGTACGGATTATGTGTATTGCTTTCGAAAGTCGATTTATATGTTTAATTTTTGAGTGTCAGTCGGTTTAGTTAGATGAATAGAAAGAAAGGAAGAAGAAGTGAGCGAGAGTGTGAGAATGAAGTGCTAAATATTCAGAGAGGGTACTTGAAAAAGATAAGCTACAAAGGGGCTAACGTGCACACACAGACACTGATGTGCCAACACACACACACACACACGCATGCACGCGCGTGTATACGCATGTATAAGCGCATACGTGTGTGTGTGTGTGTATTTAGTTCAGTCAGTAAAATCAAAGGTGTCTATCAATCTTCATTGATTGGATCTTTGATTGATATATCGATATACTCTGACATATTGATTGATTGATTGGGCTGTACGTGTATACTTCATTCTGAATATGTGAATATGTGATTGTATGTGTGTGTGTAAAAGATATATAAATGGAAAAGTGTGAGATCTAGATAGATATAGACAGATGGTAGATAGACTGATGGTTGTTTGGATAGATAGATAGATTAATGGCAAAACAAAGACAGATAGATTGACTGATAGATAGATACGTGGATAGATAGACAGATAGATAAGTAGGTGCTTATAGAGATGTGTACCAACATGATTATATCTAGTTTGTTATCCGCAGTTTCTTAAGGATATATATATATGTATACACACATGTATATAAATTTATACACGCAGACATATTTATATGTATACACAGTCACACAAATATATATGTAATTATGTATATATATATATATATTCTCACACACATCCTCCTCCCACTCATATTAGATATACAAACGTGTATGAATAAATACATGTAAGTATCCATCCATCCATATATACAAATATTTTTAAAGATATGGACATAAATATATATATATATATGCGAGTATTCGTACACACGCACACACACACACACACACACACACACACATATATATATATATATATATATATATATATATATATATATATATGTGCAGAGAAAGAAAATGAACACGAAAAAGCCATTTACAAAAAAAAAAAAAAACATCACTAGTAACTGTATCTATGAAATATAATGCACCTACCTTGTTTCTGGCATTGACTGGATTTTCTGCATGATATTTTGATAAGTATAATAGAGCAGATTGTCAATAATATGTATTACCCCATTAGCAATTGGAATATTGGCCAGGATGATTTCCGCTCTTACTTTATTATTCGACACATAAACTAGAAAGTGAAAAGAAATAAAGAACGAATGATGAACAGAAATAAATATATATATAATGTTAACAACAATGATAATAATAATAATAATAATAATATTAATAATGCATAATAAGAGACAATGATGTGTGTGTATATATATATATATATATATATATTATATATATATATAACAAAAAAATTTTAAAAGGTGCAAAAAAAAACAATAAAGAAGTAAATTGTTTGAGAGAAAAAATATCAAACAATGCAACGGAAGAAAGAAAACGAAATTATTAAAAACAAAATGGCTGCCGCAAACATGTTTTAGCGCTCTGACTATGTAGATAAATTGAATAAGTATATAAATGTATGATTGTGTGAAAGAAATGATAGATAAATAAATATATAAATATATGCCTGTGTGAGTTTATGGGTTTTTGTGTATGTGTTTGTTTTTGTTATTGTGTTGAACATGTTTCTATAAATTGCGATATTTTTTTTGAAATTGAATATGTCAGCATTCATGCATTCTATAGTATTTTATTAATTTTATTTCGTTTTGTTTATCATTTTTTTCCTCTTAGAATATTATTTCTGTTTGTTGTTGTTTGTATGGCTATTGTTATTATTGTCATTGTTGAAGTTATTCATAATGAGAGTGGCGATCACATCTTTTCTGAGTGGGTAGTGGGTCTTCTTCGAACACACAACTGTAGGGAACGATCACTTCAAACTGAGAAAGCACACTTGTGTTTTGGTAAATCACAGTAATCCAAGATCTATGGGGTTCTTTGGTTGTCCTGGGGTGTCTGTCCTCGCCATTGAAACCGTTTCATTGCAAGTGTTTCTTTTCGTTCCATCTTTATTATATTCTTCATTTCTGTTTTCGTTAATCAATGCAACACTCGCAGCAGTTTCGAATTTTCTTTGTAATATTTCCAATTCAACACTCTTTTACCAATAAAATTGTTATTATTATTATCATTATTGTTGTTGTTGTTGTTGTTGTTGTTGTATACTTTCAGTGAATAATCGAGCAGATCTCTCTACGCCTTGGGTAAGCATACAGTTTTGTTCTGGTTTTGTGTGTTCTAGTGCATGGGGCCTATACTATGCGGTGTGGTGTGCTTGTGTAATGACTTATGGTGATATTTTCTGTAAGTTGTTATGGGGAGAGGGACGAAACTTTGCGTGTAAAATTGCTCGGTATTCGAGCTCGACGAGTGGCGAATTAAGCATCATGAGTCTTTGGACAGAGAGAGATTAGGTTTAAAGTTAGTGACAATTATAACATCAGCATTAACCCTAATGACTTTCACACGATCTCAAGTGCTGTGGTCGGTTCATATAGCAGTGGTGTGAAAGTTAATCTTCTTCCTCAATACAAGATGAATATCACAGTTACAAGCAAACACATGTAGATGGCAGAATTTGGTAAAAACCGAACAGCATTTCTTTGACTGAGAAGATAATCCGGGAGGAAGTGGAAAGGAGAGGTTCATACCACTGCTTATGAAAATTTGGAATCGGATTAAATTTCATCTCACGTGAAGAAGTATAACAGGATCTCCAAATCCAATCAAGAGGTTATCGTAAGTGAGAAAAGGTAAAAATCTGTCACTATATACTGTATGTTGAAAATAGAAAACTCAGTCTAAACACAGGTTGAAATTCTCAGAAATAATTCTGACTCTACATTTGTACTCCAGTATGCGAGGCAAGGTAATACAAGTGTCACAGTGAGAGATATTGGACACGATGTGGACGGATGGCTTGAAATGATGTTTGTGTTGCGACATGAAAGTGGCCAAAGCAGGTTTAAAACTTTAGCATTCAGATTTCCTTCTCAAATGTGATGCTCATTTATTTACGTTGTTTT
Source organism: Octopus bimaculoides (assembly GCF_001194135.2). Classification (NCBI taxonomy): domain Eukaryota; kingdom Metazoa; phylum Mollusca; class Cephalopoda; order Octopoda; family Octopodidae; genus Octopus; species Octopus bimaculoides. Next base: position 34,491,164 of record NC_069004.1, read on the forward strand.
GAAGTAACCCTGCTTCAAAACTTCAATGATGCGTTTGTGTAATTTTAGAAAGGCATAGCAGGGTAAGTGTGAGAGGCTAGATCTAGTCAGATTTAACGAGACAAAGAGTATGACATGAACGGTAAGGGCAGAGAGGCTAATTCTTACATTTGTCGGAGTAAAACGTACTTGAGAGCTGAATCCCCTGAAGAATCGGGAAGGAATAAATAAAATAAGGTAGACCTAATCATGAAGAGGATTATATAAGGGATAATCAACAACAAAGTAGCATCCGTTTGGGGATCTCTAAAGAAATAGCTTTAGGTCGAGCATCATAAATAAATGAAGATTTCGTTTCCTAATTGTACACACATATAGTCCCACACCTTCATCTTCTGAGGAGGAAGAAATAATAAGTACGGAACAAAACCCCCAAATATTCGATGAAAATCTGAAGGGAAAAATAGGGAAAATCGCAAGAAAGTAAATAAGAATGAAAATAAGCGAAGAAAACCAGTTCGCTCCGTCGGCAACGAAATCCTTCTTACAAATTAAATGAAAAGAACGGAGATGAACTAAGAAAATCACACAAAGAGTTCCTTGGTTAAATTTCCCATCTCTGGCGGAACGGACTCTCTCAAGAAGTTAGAATCGTACAAAAAATCGTCAGAATATAATTACGTTCCAAAAAATAGATTACAAAA
>NC_069004.1:34491856-34494356 GCF_001194135.2 Octopus bimaculoides
AAAAAAAAAAAAAAAAAATTGAAATGACATTATACCGAACTTCAAAGAAAATAATACCTTCGCGATTTCGGTATTTTTCAATACCATACGTTTAAAAAAAGTGTTTAGTGGAGCATTTTCACTTGCAATGGAACACGACCAGTGAAATAGTCGTGAATTGGTTCGTGGGCGACTCTAATCCAACCAAGTCTAAAAATCTTCCGTGATTTTTAAATTTAAATATCAAGTTTTAGCTTATTGTTTCTTTTTGTATTTATACCCCAGCCAATTACTGTGTTATCATTACAGATACCGTTAGTGTATGTACGAGAAGCAATTGTTTGTCAAAATAATCTATGCACAATTTAATTAAATTGTTTCATCTATACGCGACTATAAATTACTATAATGTAGACTCGACTCTCTGTCCCATTATCTCAGACAACTATTTTTATAAAGTAGATTTAACTATATATTTGCTAAAAATTGTTAAAAGCCAACCGTCACATGCAAACGAGTATGAGTTAGAAGGATACACCATGTTTTTGCTAGTTGCCTGATGTTTTTGCCTGTGTGATCGTATTCAGGCACAGAAACACTCATTTCTACCAAAAAATCCAGATGTGACCTCAGAAACAGAGAATGTCACTCTAGAATTGATCTTTGAAACCACAAACGATGCCATTCCGAAATAAAAAAGAAACACCATGGATCTTGATCACCTCCAGTCATGATGAAGAGGCCCAGGTTATTCGATTATTGCATTTCATGAAATAAATCCGCCAATAAATTCCTTCCACATGGGACTAAAGCTATAATGGCGGAAATAGAAGGCTATCATTCCTCCATTACAAAATATATTCCTTATACATCTATTATGTGAAGCGTAGCTTAGTGGGTTCGATTCCCAGCACACTGTGGTGGTGGGGGGACAAACACAAACACACATACATATATATATATATATATATATATACATATATATACGACAGGCTTCTTTCAGTTTTCTTCTACCAAATCCACTCACAAGGCTTTGGTCGGTCAGAGACTATAGTAGAAGACACTTGCCCAAGGTGCCACGCAGTGGGACTGAACCCGGAACCATGTGGTTGGTAAGCAAGCTACTTACAACACAGCCACTCCTGCTCCAATAAACAACTACGATCGCTCTTTCCAATCGCTTTCTCCGTAATGTGTTGGCATGTTGGCTTATGTAACCATTTTTCTCATGGAGACATGCAACTATGAATAAAAGTGTTCGCATATCTCTGTACAACATGTCTCTCTCTACACACACTGACGATGCACGTATACAGTAACATATATGCATACCAACATGTGTGTGTGTGTGTAGCTATGACTGTGTGTCTACGTAGGTCTGTGTATGTGTAGCTTTTTTTCATGTACGTGCTTATTTTGTACTTGTCGATAAATAGAGACGTACGCCATTTTGATTTTTTTGTTGTTGTCGTTGCTGATTTCTTTTTGCATTAATTCATTTATACGTTGAATACTTACAAACCCACACCACCGAAGTTTTGCATGGTGTAAATAAACATACCAAACAACAACAACAACAACAACAACAACAATAATAACGATAATAATAAATGTCGCTTTAGGAAACGATGATTCATAATAGCCTCTGTTGTTTTGCCATAATGACACGGGGCGAGTGACTTTGAATAACTAATCTGACTTAATATGCTGCTTGTCATAATCCAACCAATAGAGATTCTTTGTCTCATATGATCCTCGACGCTTTTACATTATCCTTGCCCTGTTATTGATTATACAACTATATTTTATGCTGACTGAATTATCGGAATAATAAATAGTATTCTTATGAAATTAGTATGACATATAGTTACTTGTTGTCTTCCTATCTTTTCTGTTTTTACTTAAACTTTCACATATGGATGTGGCGTTGCGTGTGTGTGTGTGCCGCCCAGGAGTGGCTGTGTGGTAAGTAGCTTGTCTACCAACCACATGGTTCCGGGTTCAGGCCCACTGCGTGACATCTTGGCCAAGTGTCTTCTACTGTAGACTCGGGTGTACCAAAGCCTTGTGAGTGGATTTGGTAGACGGAAACTGAAAGAAGCCCGTCGTATATATATATATATATATATATATATATATATGTGTGTATATGTTCGTGTGTCTGTGTTCCCCCCCCCCAACATCGCTTGACAACCGATGGTGGTGTGTTTACGTCCCCGTAACTTAGCAGTTCGGCAAAATAGACCGATAGAATAAGTACTAGGCGTTCAAAAAATAGGTCCTGGGGTCAATTTGCTCGACTAAAGACGGTGCTGCAGCATGGCCGCAGTCAAATGACTGAAACAAGTAAAAGAGTAAAAGAGCATATGTATGTGTGTGTGTGTGTGTGTGTGTGTGTGTGCGCGTGTGTGTGTGTGTATAAACATTGATTGTGGCATGCAAATACTGCGTTAAAACCTTTTGGAAGAGAAGAAGAGCCAAAGGCTGCGGGGAGGAATCGAACCCATATCTACTCTAAACA
>NC_069004.1:34497600-34501727 GCF_001194135.2 Octopus bimaculoides
TATATATATATATATATATATATATGTATATATATATATATATAAACTGTGTGTGATTCTGCGAGTGTTTGTATAGTGATGTACTTCCTAAAGTCTGAGATACGTGTTTATACAGTCATACACACACAACACATATATGTATGTATGTGGAAATAAGAAGGTGAAATAATAAGTAAATGCATATAAATTAATTTGCATCAAGGCGAAAGGTCTTCAGCTCACGGTGTATAATAGTATTACACTGTGGATGAGTAAGCTTGTTCATGTGTGTGTACACACACACATACATATATGTGTGTGTGCGTGTGTGTGTGTGTTTGTGTAGTGTAGTTTCGTGATGGTAATATCAACAAAAAAAGTATTCCATCTGGGGAGGAATAAATGTTATTTAATAAACACAATATATGTTTTTATGTACTGCTATTAGTTTCGTGTGCGGAGAATATGCCAGATAATATTTTCTCACACGTCTGGTGTTCTCGCGCAATCGTCAGACACAACCACGTGGGCAGTGCCTGATGATTGTGCTAGGACACCAGACGTGTTGGAAAATACTATCTCGCATGCTCTCAGCACAGCAGACGTATATTCTGTTTATTAAATAATATATATATGTGTGTGTGTGTGTGTGTGTGTGTGTGTGTGTGTGTATGCATGTATGTATGTGTGTGTGTGTAGATATATAGGTATATATATGGGAGAATGTACGAAAAAACAACAACAGGATGTGTTAGTATGACGCTCGGGAATACGGAAAATCTTTGACGTTTCGAGCTACGCTCTTCAACTTAAAAAAATATGCGGAGACAAGGAGAAAAACACGGAGAAAAAAAATTGAATAGTGTTCAGTCAACGGTCAGCATACTATAAGTATGACAAGAGATTCTTAATTATGAGAAGATGTAAATATTGAAAGGGTTCGCTTCATAATGTATTTAAATAGCAGTACAATTAAATAACATTTATATATATAAGAGGCATGTGTTGTGTGTCGATTTGTCTATGAACCGAAGGTGATCTTATATAATCAAAACAAAATTATTGTATATATATGTGTGTGTATCGATATGTACGTGTTTATTCCCAAATATATACACAATGTTATATGTGCATAAATAATTATATATATATATATATATATATATATATATATATTTTAATACGTATGTGTTCATGTGCACGTTTGTCTATCTATGAATTATGTATATGTACGCACAAACACACTCTCATATACATGTATATATATGTGCATATATGTGTGTTTGAGTGTGTTTGGTGTCTTTGGCTGTAAGGTGCTCTGCTGCGGTTTGATAATAAGAGCTCTCTTGAAATTTACCATTTTCCCGACGTTACCTCTCCTACACCAACACACCCTCACACTTACTCTCGTTCCTTGACACTTATTCTCCTTCTTTTCCTCTTCCTATCATTATTGCCCCCTCCTCTCTCTTTGTCTCTTCCACTCGCATTCACTGCTACTCCCTCTCGCTCTCTCTGTCCCTCCATACATTTAGTTGTGCGATAACATTATAAAAGTCGCAACACATCAACGCGAATTGTCATCGTTTGTTGAAGACTTACAAGTGAGATTATTTGCTTGAGTGGAATAACTGAACACACACACACATTGACATTACGATGCTAACACATAAGGACAATAACACACGTACACACACACACACTCTCCTCTCTGTCTCTTTGTACACACACACACACACAGACATATACGTTATATACGCGTTTTCGTATTTGTACATACACACACACACATTATGTATTTAGGTGTTTATATAAATGTGTATGTATGTGTGCCAGTGTGTGTGTGTGTGTGTGTGTGTGTGCGTGCGTGTGAGTGTGTGTGCTACGAGCTTTGTAACTGTTTGTGATGGCAGGAAGGGCATTCTAACGTATATTTTCATTAATGATACTCACCTATCAGCTTAATATAAAACAATTAAAACGCACCACACACACACACACACACACACACACACACACACACACACACGTACAGCCTATATGCACACGCACTAACACGTTTATTTCAGACACACAAACACACACGCTACCACTTTGTTGACATTCGTAGACATATACACATACCCCACCACACACACACAAAGAGAAATACTGTCTTATAAAAGACGTGTCGATGGTGGCAGCGATGAGGCTCTTGCTGTTGGTGATGATGATGATGATGATGGTAGGGGTAGCGGCGGTGGTGAAGGTCTAATGACAATCCTTGCAGTAATAATGGTGGAAGTGGTTGAGGTACCAGTGCCAGTGGTTGTGATTGTAGCACTGACAATATTGGTGGTAGTAGTGGTGGTAGCACTGGGAGTAGTTGTAGCAGTGACAATAAGGGCTGCTGTAGTAGTAGTAGAAGTAGTAGTAGTAGTAGTGGTTGTAGCAGTAGCAGTAGAGTTTGTTGTTGTTGTAGTTACAGTTTTAGTGATTGTTGTTGATGGTGTTTATCTGAGGTGAGGCCTGATCCAAAAGACCTGTGCTCAAAAGGTAATCCACATATGACCATCTCATCTTTTTAAAGAGCGGTTTTATGTATCTGAACATCATTGAACTGGCAGAATCGGTAGCGCCTCGGGCAAAACGCTTAGCGGCATTTCGCCCGTCTATAGACGTTCTGAGTTCAAATTCTGTCTAAGTCTACTTTGCCCCTTTCATCTTTTCGGGGTTCGATATATTAAGTACCAGTGAAACACTGGGGTCGATGTAATAGACTCACCCCCTCCTCCCCCAAAATTGCTGCCCTTTGAAACTATTATCATTATCATTATTATTATTATAATAGACGTCGCACAGTATGCAATGTCGTGAGGTTGTTGATTGAAGATATTGTGTCTATGAAGGGTTTGTACTGTTTGTCAAGTCACAACCATTTTGGAGATGACAGAGTTTGATCTGAGGGTGATATGACTGCTATTTCTAGTAAAACGTCTGCCCACCCAGAAGTCACTCACCAGCGTCTGTAGTAACGGTAACATCGGTGGTGGTGGTGGTGGTGGTGGTGGTGGTGGTAGTTAGTAGTAGTAGTAGTAGTCATTGTGTTGGCTTCGGAGCCGGGGTCGTGTCAGTGATGATCGTGATTGTGGGGTTGGTGGCATCGGTGGTTGTAGTTGTGGTGATGGTGGTAGTAGTCTTGGTAGTTTTAAAAGTGGTAGCTATGGAGGTAGTAGCTAATAAAACGATGATGCTGGTGATCTCGTTGGTGGTGGTCACGTTGAGAGTGTTGTTGGAAATGCGGCGGCGGTGGTGGTGCAGTGGTGGTGGCTGCGGTGGTGGTGAGTGTCAGTGGTGGTAGCAGTGATGGCGGTTGCAGTGGTAGTGATTGCAGTGGTGGTGGTTGCAGAGGTGGTTGTGGTTGTGGTGGTTTCAGTGGTGGTGGTTGCAGCAGTGGTGGTGGCTGCTGATGGTGGTTCTTGCGATCGTCGTTGTGGTGGTGGTGATGGTTGTCATGATGGTGTTGGTGGTTCCTTTAGTTGATGTTGTTGCGGTGATAGTGTCGGTGGTGGTGGTGGTGGTGGTGGTGGTCATTTATTTGGGAATGACGTTGCTGGTGGTGTATGTGGGGGGGATGCTGGCTGTATTAATGATGGTGGTCGTATATGCAGTTGTCACTGTGGCGGTCGTAGTATTAGTAGTGGTGGTCATATTTATAGAGAAACCGATGATGATAATAACAGTGTTGGCAAAGTTAATATCGCTGTTGTGGTAGTAGTAGTAGTAGTAGTAGTAGTAGTAGTAGCGTAAACATTACGTGAGAACATTGTAGTATGAGTGGTATTAGATTCTATGATAACGCTGTTAGTTTCAATAAAAGTGATGAAGAAGCGAAAGAGAGCGAGGCGGGAGGGGGAGAGGGCTTTGCTTATTCTTTTTCTTTTTCTTTTTTTCCCCCTCACGAAAAATTTCGAGAAGCACAAACTGGCAGATAAAGATTATCCTAATCTCTTGGTGTGTTGTAATGGCGGATAAGGAAACACATTGCAAGAGATAAGCAATTATAAGGTTTCTCTTGCCTGGCACTGATCTCCTTCAAACGCACACAGTTAATCAAAACGCACCCCTCCCTCATCCTCTCAGTGTCTATGCATGTGCGTGTATATATA
>NC_069004.1:34502055-34506015 GCF_001194135.2 Octopus bimaculoides
TATATATATATATATATATATATATATATATATATATTTATATCTATATGTATATGTATGTATGTGTGTATATATATATATAGCTATGCACGTATATTTAATCCATCATATAGAGGTGAGTACGCGACGCACATACATACATACACACAGATACATATTTGTAAATATATATACACATACACACACATATAGACACGAATGCTTGTATGAGTTGAAGGTGTTGGGAAAGTGACGAGGGTTGATGTCTTATATAAGTATATATGCAGGGAGGGGAAGTAAGAGGATTGAATGCAATTGTGGAGGGTGGTGGAGGTGCGGCCATGGTTTTAATGTAAGGGTTGGGAAGTGGGGTGCGGTGGGGGTGGGGGTAGCATCCTCACCATTTTACTCGACACCTGTTATCTTTCGAGAAAATTCCAACGGAAGAACTTGCTGAAAACTTTCCATAATGATGACGTCACAAAACAAGCATAGCAGCAGCAGCAGATGTAGCAATACGATCAATAGGAAAGCCTATAAGGTAGTTGAAGGAAGTGCTAGAAATAGTAGACACCTCTCCCTCAATTCACACCTGTCTGCCTTATATAAGAATGAAATTGTTTTATCCTGTTGCTTGTTTCAATCATTGGACGGCAGCCATGCTGCAGCAAGGCATTATGTTATTTGATTCATCAAATCGTACTCAGAAAAAGTTTCGTTATTAGTCTGTAAGTTGCGAATGTGAAAATTAGCGAGACAAGAGTGCACACGCACACATACACACACACATATATGGAGAGAAAGAGAGAGAGAGAGAGAGAGTGGGGGAGGGATGGATGTGGCAGGGTGATCAATGATTGGGTTATTGTGGTTTGATGTTCAACTTTGATTGATTAGGCACTGATTATTGACAATTAAGCCAATTGATTGTTAGACTGTATACAAAGTGTAAAGACTCGTTCAAAGAGTTGATTCTAAAATTAAGTGAATTGATTTGGTAGACTGTACTCTGGGGGTGGGGGTTAATCTTATTGATCTTGTTCTTATTCTTGATTGATGAATGAGTAGGACTGAACCGACTAATGTCTGCGACTAACCCAGACTGCTGGTGTACCTATTCCTAACAGACAGGTGTTGTAATTGGTGGAGTGTGAAGAGAAGGTGATCATTTCTAGGACAATCAAGTATTTATTCCTAACGGCCAGATGGAGTTTGTGGTGGACTGAGGTCATGCACTGTCCATTCCCAGTTTGATATTGCATTTTATTGATTACAGGCAGATGAAGAGAATTTGAAACTGACGCGGAAGACTGTATCAGTCCAATCTTGTTTTTTGGACAAAGTTTTCAGAAATAACCCAAAAGGCTTACCATTAATTCGTGAAGTATTCATGGTCCCGCTAGTTATTATAAATTATTATTATTACTATTACGTTGGGTGACGAAATGGGCGAAATTTTAAGCGTATTGGATAAAGAAATACTCCGCGATATTTGCTCCGACTCTTTAGATTCTGAATTCAAACTTTGCATCTTAAAGGTGAAATTTACCTTTCATCATTCCGAGCTCGGGGAAATAGAATCGTAATCAAATGCTGGCGCTCAACGAATCTGTTCTGGATTCCTATTCTTGACAACTAAATGAATTGACTAGAAAACACTGATCTAACCATTCACTGCTGACATCGGCGTAAAGTTTTCGGCAGATTATGACATGATAGGAAATATACTGACCTTAACCCTCAGGCTGATTGCCACGGTGATAAGTGGGGCTATGGGCCGAGATTGTCAGCACGATTCTAAAATTGCTTTATAAAAATGGTATATATTCCTCGCAGACATCTTCGGGGGATTGAACGGATTAGCGGTGATCAGTTATGGATTAGGAATAAAATGGATTTCTAAGTTACATTGGCCCAACCTTGAAAATACCGAAACGAAGAAGTGTACAATAACATGTTCTGTCCATTGACATAGAAACAAAACCAAAATCAAAGCCAGAGATTTGAACCTACGACACGTGGATATGTAAATTATTTAAATGATCCACTCACACACACAAGCACGCTCCCCTATTTATATATATATATATATATATATATATATATATATATATAGGGAGAGAAAGTCTCTTTGTGATAGAGGACAAATGATGACTAAAAAGTGAAGTTAGCGACGAAAATAAAACACACACACAAACACCCACTCTCACCCACATACACATTCATAAACATCAGGTGAAAAGGGAGAGAGAAAGAGAGCGGAGTGGAGGGGGACACAAGAAAGTAGATTCCAATAAAAGAAATACAAAACTAACAAAACAAGAAAAACAGAAGAGAGAAAGTGTAAATAATTATACAGACACAATTAGAGAAAAGAAAAACAAAAAAAAGCATTACACACATGCATAGAAGGAGCTAGAGAGAGAGAGAGAGAGGAGGGGAGAAAGAGAGAGAGGGGGCGATAAAATGATGTGCATGCGATAGAGTAATCACCTGTTGTATAGTTACTATATGTCAAAACAAGGGTGATAAAACTCGTTGTCAATTCCACGACACGTACATCATTCTGAACAAACATGGCTGCTATACTCCAATCACACCTACCAGATGTGTGTGTATATTTACTCTACGCGATATATCTATATATATACATACATTTATATTTTTATGCGTACGTTTATATGTTAATGCATATATATGTGTGTGTGTATGTGTGGCGTGTTTGTGTATGTATATATATATATATATATATATATAATTTTTTTGTAAATTGTGTTATGGTTATATGTATATATATGAATGCGTAGACTGAAGGCGCTTGAAGGCATCTGCCAACCATAGATAATCCACTTAAAACACTAGTATATGCCTATCAGTCAGTATATAAACATATACACAGACACACACACACACACACATATATATATATATGTGTATATATGTATGTATGTATATTTATAAACACACACATATGTACAAGCACTCACAGAAGCAGATTGATACTCAGACAGACGGAGAGAGCTTGGTAATCTTGTTCACAAAGAAACTATTGTGCGCTAGACCAACCTGCCAGCCAGCCAACAAGCCAGCAAGCCAGCCAGCCAGCCGACCAGCAGTGTTTCCATCCAGCCAACCAACCAAACAAGCACAAATATAGTATGATCTATGATGGGTGCTAACTATATATATTGTGTTAGATATTCGAAGGCACGTATGCTAAACACACAAAATGATATATATACCGAAAATAGAGATTCACTATCGACTCCAATCACACTTCCACACACACACACACACATATCCACGTATTCAGGTAAATATATAAGCATACGCACAAAGTATTCATATATATATATATATATATATATATATACGTAAATACGTGTACAGGGAAACACACTGTTAATGACACATAGATACAATCATAAACAGATGGGAGGATGGGTGGAAGAGACGGATTTCATGGTAAGGAGCAGTTTTGCTCAGAGGAGAATGGACGTCACAACACAGAAAGCTAAATTTCGAGGGAGATGGACACACAGCCACACACTTTCATTTACAAACATGCATAGACGCATACATACTTTACATATACATATACAAAATACATTATATATATATATATAGAGTTATTAATATTTCTAAGTCTCTCTAAAGGAGACTACGGCAGCGGTACTGGAAATTAATAGTTATCGCCAAGCCAACATGGCAGTCCCAAAATTAGGACGAAAGCTGCCGTGAATTAGCTCCAAGAAGCCATCGCCTCTAGCTAGCTATGTGACACACGAAACCTGTGTCCTTTATAACCAGCAGGGGGACACTGCTGACCTCCCCTGTTCGAAGGTTATAAAGGACACAGGTTTCGTGTGTCACATAGCTAGCTAGAGGCGATGGCTTCTTGGAGCTAATTCACGGCAGCTTTCGTCCTAATTTTGGGACTGCCATGTTGGCTTGGCGATAACTATTAATATATATATATAG
>NC_069004.1:34507036-34507682 GCF_001194135.2 Octopus bimaculoides
AGACTTAGAAATATTAATAACTCTATTTCTGAAAACCAGTGGATGGATTCCACTGAAATTAGATAAATAACCTTCGAGCAGATAGTCAGCAGCGCCGCCTGGCTAAGGCTTGGCTACTCTGCATTGACAAGGGGCAACACCCTGAAACTAGTCTAGTCTGCAGATGCCAAACCAGCAGGGGGACACTGCTGACCTCCCCTGTTCGAAGGTTATAAAGGACACAGGTTTCGTGTGTCACATAGCTAGCTAGAGGCGATGGCTTCTTGGAGCTAATTCACGGCAGCTTTCGTCCTAATTTTGGGACTGCCATGTTGGCTTGGCGATAACTATTAATATATATATATAGATATATATATATGTACACACTTAACCAACCACACATGTATACGCATTCTTCTAACTATTTCTCTTTCTGGCAACCTATATACTTCACCATATACACATATACTTCGATCTATCGTTCTCTTTCTCTGAGCAATATATATATATATATATATATATATATATATATATATGTATGCATGTATGTATATATATATGCCTGTATGTATATATATATGTATGTATGTATGTATGCGTGTATGCATGTGTGTATATGTATGTATATATGTATATATATGTATGTATATATGTATATATATGTATG
>NC_069004.1:34507692-34509833 GCF_001194135.2 Octopus bimaculoides
TATATGTATCTATCTATATACGTGTGTGTGTATATATGTATATATATATATATATATTATACATATATATATATACACATATATTATATATATACATAGATACATTAGATATACACATATATGTTATATATATACATATATTTATTATATATATATATATATATATATATATAGGTACGTGTGTGTTCCTGTGTGTGTCGGTGTGCATGAATTAATGCTTATTTACTGTTTTGTTTGCCAAAAAAGCAAATAAGTAATAATTATAACAAAATAAATAAATAAAAACCACTACTAAAACCAACAACAAAAACAAGAGGAACAACAACAACAACATCAACAACAAGAGAAAGATCAAATAGCTGGCTTGCTGCACATTTTTGCATTCACATGCACGAACACCAATATTGATGTAATGGAGAACAGAATGAACATCGAACACATTCACACGATGCACAATATCTGCACACACATGTTCACAAATAATCTCATGCACACACACACACACACACACACACACACACATATGGTCAAATACGTAAACATATACAGTATACGCACGAAGATATACGTATATATATATATATATATATATATATATATATATATATATATATATATATATATATATATATATATATATATGTATGTATGTATATATGCATGCGCAGTCTTAATTTGCTCGCGCACACATACACCATATATAAATCACTTACAGTCATTTAACAATTTACACACATACTCATAAACAGCAAAAAGGCGACACACACACACGGACATACATACATACATACATACATACATACATACATACATACTACAGTACTCAGAGAAATGTGCAAGCACACACACATGCGTATGTTTACGCATACACATGCAACACAACATCGCATTCATACACATTTTTGTAAACACACACACACATATATATATATATATATATATATACATATATATATATATATGTATGTATGTATGCACACGGTTTACCATGGCACGTCAACTCGTATATAACCACACACACACACACACACACCCACACTCGTACGTTACTCAAAAACAGTGCGAAGTACAACATACGTACATAAATGTGCGCGCGCACACAGACACATATGCGTGCGCACATACACTGGTGCACGTATTCCTTCAAACATAAAACACTTTTATTCGCACAGTCCTTCCACCGAAGTTACACTTAGATCTCTCTCTCTCTCTCTCTCTCTCTCTCTCTCTCTCTCTCTCTCTCACACATGCATACATATACTGATACATACCACTGACCATATACACACAGAAACTCACATACACACACTCTCATACAATGTGTCTTGTATGCGGACACACATACACATTGTGACCCACAAGAGAATCTCTACATGGCCAACCTATCTACTAGACATAGCAACTAAATCTTTCTGAAATCATGCTTTGATCTTCTTGGGAAAGGGAGGGGCACATGGGGAAAAAATAAAATGTACTTCCACATATTTGTAAAAAAAAGACAGGATGGCCCTTGCTGGAACGCTTCCTTGATATGTCGTTCCAGCCTATGGTTAAATCACAACAACATCATATTCTGACATACAAACAAACGAATGAGGAACTTCTATGTGGTCGTAAAACCTGCTAAATATAGCAGCCACATCTTCAATTAAAAGCCCGCAGCGTTATAAAAGTAATAGAATGAGTATTAATGAAAGAAAGTCGTGATGATCACGGCGGGAAAGGCTTTTGAATATGAATATATATACATATGTATATCTTTGATTATATCTATATCTCTGTCAACGTTGTCCTGGGGTTCAACAATAAAAGCAGCCACACATCCAAACACCAAACACACACACGCACACGAGCGAGAAGGCACGCGCAGATAGACATGTAAATGGTTATAGAGGTTCCGGTCACGTGCACACAAGCAAATAAACATGTTGCCTCGTAGTGCTGCTTTATGTCGTGTATGGCGGCGCATAAACATGGCGGGTGCAAAAGAAAAGGGGAATAAACAGTTGATTGATATATCGGAGAGGGTTTCGTCCAATGATTGAACATGGCGGTCGTGACGGAAGTAGGCCTTCGCAGTGTGTGCGAATATAATGGAAGAGCATACGATATTAATGGGTGGGAACACATACAACTATATA
>NC_069004.1:34510109-34512609 GCF_001194135.2 Octopus bimaculoides
ATATATATATATATATATATATATAATATACGTATACAAACATTGTATGTCTATATATATAATTATATACATAGACACGTATATGTATATCTATATATGCATACGTACACAAACATATGTATATATGTATATATATCGGTGTACATACATACACCGATATACATACATACATGTGTGTGTGTGTATATATATACGGGTATGATGTGTGTGAGTGCGGGGGAGATCGTTGGTTATGTAACCTGACACCATAACAACGGACCTCTAGCGAATATGGTCATGCACAGACAAACCCCCATTAAATGAGAAATAGGAATATCACGAAAGGAGTGGTCGAACAATAAACGGGGTCGGGGGGGGGGTAAGATGGCAGAAAACATGAGGCTTGTTGATGACTTTATCTACAGGGAGAAAGAGAGGGGTTTTCTGTGCTGGTGTGTAACTACAACTGCCTTATGCTTATGAATAACGATCCACAAATGTGTGGGTGGGTGCATCTCTGTGCGTGTCGTTGTAGCAATTCAAGGCAAACTACTCAATACATAGATTAGAGTATGTAGAGCTTTATTAAATTAATGGCGCTGACAGAATTTGCTCTGGTTTTGAGTCTTTCTCTCGTAGTTCTTTGAGTGCCATCGATTCAATTCACATCCGTACACACATATATATGACTGTGCGCATAATAATAATAGTAATAATAATAATAATAAATGCCCTGACGTAGTACCAGGCAGTAGCTCTCATAGCTTCTAATCTTAACTGATTTGAAGTATTATCATGTACATTGTCTTGGTTTAAAAGATGGGCTACAGCGAATATTCTGCTCAATACCACAGATTTGCTTTTAACAAGATTGACCTTAACCAGTTGAACATGTTCCTTGCTGGATGACGTTATGTGCACGCAGACACACACATGCGCATTTATTTATGTGTGTGTATATAAATAGATATAAATATATTAGTAACACTAACTTCGGCGTTTCATCGGTCAGTCAACCCGTCAGATAATTTGATGAGGTGAACGACCGGCGAAATTCGAAGTTACTGTCGATAAACTATTAAATTTTTCAAACTTGACGTTTATAGTGAAACTTTTGTTCGTTTCATGTTCCCCTTTTCTATGAATAGAAAATACACATTTTAAATTAAGTACATAAATATATAATACACATTCGCACAAACCATATATAATGTATACACACACACATGCTTGTACACACACATGTGTCTGTGTTCCACTCAAAGTCATTTAGATTCGTTTGACTTGTTCACGTTAATACTCTTCGCATTCAATTATTTCAAATGGCCTTACCATTCATTCTCAATAGCTCATTGAAAGAGCCTATATACACACATCTATGGTTCAAAATTGCACAAAAACCAAAAGACAGACAGGTGAAGAAACAACAAACAAGGCGAATTAGTTTAACGTTCAGCAGAAATGGAAGAGACTTTGCCGTTTCGAACTTATGCTCTTCTACAGAAAGGAATGAGGGGAAAAGACAGATGAAGACAAGGAGAAAAAAAATGAGAGAAAAATAAAACGTGCCTGGGTTAACGGTTGCACATGTGGAATTGAGTGGAAATAAAGAAGTGGTCGTTGGAAAGGAGGATAAGTGTAGCCTGGTTAAAGTGTGTGTACGCTAGGATGTATATGTATGCGAAGATAATGTGTGCGTGTGTATATGTGTGCAAGCAGGTGTGTGAGCCTGAAGATTGTGAGCGTGCGGGCGGCGTGTATATGTATGTGTGAGTAAACAAGTACGTGTGCGTGTATGGAGCTATGTGTGTGTGTGTGTGTGTATGCGAGGGAGTGTGTAACGCTACACACACACACACACACACACACACACACACACACACACACAATATGAGTTTTTCATTTTTGTTTATAGATATTTTTCTTTTGTATTTACCTCATTGATTTTAATTATTATTTCCCATTTTTATTATTTCAAGTTTTTTTTCCCTCAATTTTTTGACCACAATTTTTTCATCTTTCTTATCCCCGTCCCCACCAACAGCCCTTAACTGCATTTTCTTCAGTTCTCTACTTCCCTCTCACTTCTCTGCTTTTCCCTTTCTACTCATTTATCTTCCTTTGCTATTTCTCTTTCTTTTCTCTTCATTACAGCTGATATGTCGTTCCTCAAAAGCAACCACCTTCCTATTTTTGCTCCGTTCTTTTTTTGCCCTTCCTTCGTTTTTTTCTTTTTTACTCCCGTCTTTCTCACGTCTGATTTTCCTCCCTCCTACTCCTAGAGTTTCCTCTCAGTTCCTCCTACTCTCACCCGACACAAAAACAAACAAAACAATTCGGCCACTGTGTCGCTAAAGAATATTATACTATGCACCTTACAACCAGGCCTTCTAATAACAATGAACAGATACAACTTGGACAAATTTGATGACCTCCTCTATCTCGCTCGTGGGTTCATACAAGTAAGAAGTGCATTAAAACTAGCATTGTTAAAATATGGCCAGCTCTTTCAAAGATGAAC
>NC_069004.1:34515109-34522663 GCF_001194135.2 Octopus bimaculoides
TATGTATATATATATATATATATATATATATACATACATATACAGGGACAAGTACGTCGAATGTCTATCTTCTGTACCATTCATGTCATAACGTGTCATAGCTGCCAACGGGATATATTTTAATTACATCATATCTTGTCTGAGGTTGGTTGTTACGTCACTGAGCCCCTCCTCATGTCATCCAGTGCAGATAAGAGGTGATGATAACGAACGAGTGTGTGTGTATGTGTACGAGTCTTTAGTGTGTGTGCGTTTGTATATATGTGCGAGTGTGTGTATGTCTTCTCGTGCAAAGATTCTAGAGATGTTGAACCGTTCTCCGCATGAAGGTATGTATATCCTTTTACCGCGCATGTATACGTGTGTGTGAACATGCATACATATACATGTGTTTGTAATTGTATCGGTGTACGTGTATGGTAGAGAAATCAAACATGGTAGATGAGCAAAGGAGTTCGTTTCAATCCTCCATCGTGACACCTTGAGCAAGGTCTTTTTTTGTTTGCACCATAGCTGTTGTGGTTCTTTAAATCCAGTTCAGTCCTGTTTGAACCAGCCTAGGATCAATGTTGTTCCTGCTACAACCATCCCTGTCGTTTTGTCTAGCTAAGCCTCCATTGATGTAGAGTGTGTGTCTGTGTGTCTGAGCATTCATGAAACTGTGCATGTACGTGTGTCTGAGTATGCAGTTATTGATTCTGTGTGTGTGTGTATGTGTGTGTGTGTGCTCGTGTGTGTGTGTGTGTGTGCACAGTATTATTGCTATAGCAACGTTAAATCCATTATTATGTCACGTGGTACAGAAAGGGTACGGAAGCTCTTGAATGATTCTCCCTAGGGGCAGGGGCATGTGTATGCTCGCGCACATGCGTGTGTAAGGTATGTAAATGTGTGCTAATGTACATAGCGCGTGTATTTCTGATTGTGTGACTCTGTGGAAGTTGGTGCTCGCATACTCATGTGTGTGTGTGCGTGAGTGTGGTTACGTGTGTTTGTGTGTGCGTAGATAGAGGATTGTTGGTCAAAACCCTTACCCCTTTAAACACGTACCACCTGTCTGGCCCCTCGAGCGTCTTTAGTTGAAGTCACTCCTTTCCAAGCATTCAGAACTTCCTACATTTCTCTCATCTGTCACTACTCTTTTGAATTTAACAAACAGATTCCATGAATTAGGCAGAATTGTTAGAAAGTTGTACAAAATTCTTTGTTGTGTTTCTTCCTCCTCTCTGTGCTTTGAGTTCAAATTTAGCAAGAGGTCAACTTATATACTTTTTAACTATAAACTTCATCAACTGAATCAAGTCTGAGGAGCATGTATAGAGTGAAACATGTGAACATTTGTAGCGAATCATTTATATTTTAATTTACTCTAACATATAGAATTATAACTTTAAATATAATTTGTAATATCATTATCCACGACTAACCTCGTCATGTGTCATTTAATTGCAACTGGCTTCGAGTTATTAACTAACCTCTTTCATATACAGTATATACGAATGTGTTTGTGTGTATACATACATATATATATACGTGTGTGTGTGTGTGTGTGTGTGTGTGTGCGTCTGTGTGTGAGTGTGTGTTTTGTATTCAAAATTTCGCTATGTCTACACCAACCGCCAGATGTCGTAATCACTTGCACGCAATAATCATCCATCGCCGAGAAGCCTCACAGCTCACTTAGGCTTTCATAGTTGTCATTTTCTACCAATAAGCCTTTAGTGTTTAAAACGTCAGGAATTTTTATGAATAGAAGTTATAGGGTTAAGAATTACCGTCTAGATTTGATGTACAATTTGAAATTTTCTTAAACACACTCGCACACGCCGCATACACACACACATCCAATAACAATATTTCCGCAATAACCATCAAGATTTCATAATTGCTTTCATGAAATAATGTCGTTGAAATATAAAGAATCCTTAGAACTTATCCAATTTGGCCGTCATCTCCTTAAAAAGAAGACCGCAGGATTTGAAGCGTTGAGAAATATTAACAATAATCTTCATAGGATTGGACGTAAGAGCTCGCTGAGTGAGACTTGGCTCTTATGTCTGGAAAGTTAGGCTACAACCCAGAATTTTGATCAAAGTCTTCATTCGAAGAGCCCCTTGGCTGTGCGGTAAGGGGCTTGCTTTTCAGCCATGTGGTTCCAGGTTCAGACCCACCATATCGTACTTTTGGCAAGTTTTTTTTTCAATAGCCTCAGACCTACCGAAGACTTGTCAGTGGATTTGGTAGATGGAAACTGAAAAGCCAGTCGTGTGCATGTGTATATATATATATATATATATATATATATATATATACATACATACACCCTCTTTTTCAAAGTTTATCTATCCAATAATGAGGTTTTATGACCTAAGAGACTCAATTTCCTAGTGTTAGCGCTCAGTCGAAAGATACACATGTAACAGGATAATTATGCGTAGTTAAGTAATTATTTAATTATTTTAATGAACTCTGTCGGGACACGACTCACGATGCGAACCGCTGACCGAGATGCTTACTATGGGGTTCGAACTACGATGTGTTGTTAAAGAAAATTTGGTTGTTCACATGACACATGGGTGCATTCCGTGTCTTTTGTTGTGACGTGTGTAGACTGTCCCTGTTTGAAGCTTATTTCCGGAAGCTTAAAATGATGAAAGGGTGTTACCAGCTACATAAATGTATCTGTGTGTGTGTGAACCTGTGTGTGTCCCTGCGTTAGTATGTGTGTTTGTAGAGATGCTGCAACGTATAGGACATCAAAGTTACAAAACGAAGAATGACGGCAACAGCACTGAACATTAAAATACCACAAACGTGGTCAGAGAGTGAGTCACGTTAGTGTACGTGCGAAGGCACTGTGTGACAGGACACTTCCTGTCCAAGAGATGAGAGACGATTGAAACCCTAAAACAGGCAATTTCACTGGCAGATTCTCATTGTCAGTTACGGCTGAGATATTTAGTGACACAAACATTGATTTTCGCCACCGAAGTTCTCCAGAGAGTGAGAACTCGCTCGTGCGTGTTAAATGAGAATACAAGTTTGACAGAACATGTATATATGTGCGTATGTGTGTGTATGTGTGCGCTTGTGTGTGATACTGGACGAGGTTATATTTAAGTAAAGCCCTCTCTCATATATATATATATATATATATACGCACGTACATATATTTATGAAACGACTAGTTCATGTTCCTTCATGAGCAGCTGAAAATGCCCACCTGGGACCTAATTTTACGACGAAATTATCAACATGACGAAGTACACGTATATATTTATTGATATTCTGCGCTGTTAGTTGATCGCCATTAGTTTTTGCGATAACCATTCAATTGTTCACCCAAACATGCTGTTTATTCAAGTAGTTGAGTACACCACAGAAAAAAATGGGCCCTTAATGTTTAAATAACGCTCAAATTACGGTTTGAAGGGTACAGTTATGAAAATAGTCCAGATTGATAAAAACAGGATTCCAATTTAGGATTTCATGATTCTGAAGAATTCATGACTTTGGAACTCTATTACGGCATGAAAATAATTATGATATATGATGAAACTGCAATATATATAGCAATAGTGATGGAGACTAATCTTTTCTACACTAGGCACAAGGCCCGAAAATTTTGATGAGTCGATTAGATCGACCTCAGTACGCAACTGGTACTTAATTTATCGACCCCGAAAGGATGGAAGGCAACGTCGACCTCGGCGGAATTTGAACTCAGAACGTAGCGACAGACGGAATACCGCTAAGCATTTCGCCCGGTGTGCTAACGATTCTGCCAGTTCGCCGCCTTACTTTATAAAAATATTCTTTTCTACTTTAAGCACAAGGCCCGAAATTTTTGGTGAGTGGAGGCAGTCGATTAGATCGACCGCAGTACACAACTGGTACTTGTGATTGTGACTAATGCCCTTAGTCTATTTAGTGACGAATATATTTCTGCCTTTTTACTTTTCGGTTCTAAAATTGCGCCGATCATAGTGCTTGGTAGGTTTTTCTTCCGGTAATTAACGTTGTGAGTTCAAATACCACCGATGTCATCTCTGCCTTTCACCGTTTCAGGATCGATTAAATAAAATCTCATTCCTGTACTAGGATCGAGGTAATCGACTTGCTTCGCTGGTTTTTTTTTTATTTCTCAAGACTACTGACCTTCTACCAAAACTAGAATTACTTTACGTTCCCTGGTTTGGAAATTCCATCAAGATGTAGCAAAGAATTGCAGCACAATCGCTGCCGTTATTGACGAGTCCAATTCGATTGATCACCAATTGATAGATAATTGGATATTAGAAAATTAATTAACTGTTGGTTATATGACGAGGAGTGAATTTTCTAATAAATGGACCAAAAACGAAAATAAGAGGGAATTGAAGAGGTTTTTTTTCCCCTTCGTATTTGTGGTAAATATAAGCATATATAACGGGATTAAAGCTCGTTTTTGCAATGATTTAATCTAATTGAAAACCTCTTCCTTTTCTCCCACATATACATACACAAACACTCGTTCATACATCACATATACAAATATACACACGCATACACATAGACACAGAAAACTATGCATTCACAGAGATATTCACTCATACACACAACATATACAAAGGCACACTCATACACACACACACGAAAAGAAACATTCAATTATACATACACACACAAAACTCACACACGTGTATACAAAGACTCTCACTACCCACACATTTACATACACTCATACACACGCATACATACAGAAACCCTCACTTATACACACACACACACACACACTTTATTAAGACTTGCAAGCATACATTAGAACATACTTCAACGTATTACTGTCGACCATCAAAAACTCTGAAATTAATAAAATATTAAATGCCATGTACAAAAACCAATTCCTAAAATCCTGGGGACCACAATTATAATCCCATCCCCCACAGAACACTTCACACCCACTCGAAAAGCATAAACGAAAATAAGAGAAAAAAAAAAAGCAGCAAATTTCTCTTGAGGAAAAGAAGCAATAAACACACAAAAAGAGAAGAAAAAATAATTAAAAAAACAGAGAAAAATGTCAAATTTAAGACGATGTATTTAAAAAGTCTTTGAAATTCCGCTGCCAAATTTTGGCTGTAGTAAATCTTCATAATGAATAAATCAGCAACTTTGGATTTAGATATTTCAAAAAAGAATGTTATATGGATGAATGAAAGCCATTTGCCTATAATAATAATAATAATAATAATAATGTTGGCTTTGGTGTTTTTGTTTTTGTCGGCATAGCATAAGATTTAAATTTCTTTTGATATTTGACTTTGACACAAGTCACGCATTACATCCAGGTTAAACTAGATTTTTTTTATGAATCGTCTACAAATGTCTTTCATTTTATTCGTGTGTGTGTATCTATTTACATATCTGTACATACAAGCATAGTTATGCATTCGCATATACATATACATTTATAAACATATATACATTTATTAATATTCGGGGCTTTTTTGCGTAGTTTTTATCCATAACTGGCAACAAACACACAAATCGAAGTTTCACTCAAAAGCGTTTAATAGACTATCATATTTCTTCTAAGAGACAGGGTTTAGAGTTGCTTCGAAGTTTCTGTCAAACTCTTCCTCGCAAAAATAATATGGCCAGGCAGAGATGAATATATTAGTATGTATGTGTATATGAATATGTAGAGTGAGGGGTGAGACATACATAGGTTAGTAGTCGAGTTTCATCCTCAGAAATATTTCAGGCCGCTAAGCAGGATAAGAAAACGGCTAGAGTCCTTTCAGCGGCCTATCATTTTCCTAGGCCCAATATCTTTGGGTGAACGTGTGTTTGTGCACGTATTTATATAGTGGCCAATGCGTCGTATCTATTCGATACGAAAAGATATCTGATGTTTTTCCAATGTCCAAAAGTGGGGCAAAAGTAATGGCGAATCATATCTCGTGAGAAAAGGTTGAAGTTATCAGGAATCGAACACACCGGCGAGTCCGAATAATGTTAGGGAAATTTCATACAGAAAACGAGAAAAATATAAATTATAACTAAATAAAAACACTTCGTTCTTACATTCAATAAATCTTAATTAACGCTTTTACGTGGTGAATTGGCAGAGAGATAAAAGTGGTTTCTCTCCCGTGTCTCAGCGCTTGTTCACCGAGACCATTTTCGTAATTTTGGTGTCAATAAACGATTAGCAATCTAGGGTAGTGGCTTGGCAGAACGGTTTGAATGTCAGCCGACATACTTGCGATGTATCTTCTGGCTTTTGCGTGCTAGGCGCCAAGTTGTATCGATCCTTATCTGCAGCTAACCCTTTGGATAATAATTTCGGTGGCTTGAAAAAAGTTTAGTTTACATGGGTAAATGAAAGTCTTCCTAAGAACAAAATTTTGTCAAGACCTTTCTAACTGTGGGCAGATGTATGTTCAAAAGCGAATAACGGAGTACTTCGAATATAATTGGACGTTTATAATTTTCATTCTTTGTCGAAATGTTTTATGACTATTGACTGAAATGTCACCACAATTTGGATTGCGCAGGCGCAAGCAACCGGGTCTCTACGTCGTGATTCATTTTTTTTTAAAGCAAAAAAAAAAAAAAAAAAAAAAAAAAAAAAAAGAAATACTAATAGAAGCAACACGTAACAGCAATACTTACGTTTTGAAGCAAGGTTTTGTTGCTATATAATAGATTCTTCGCAAAGTTTGGCATCGAATTAAGGTATGAATCGTTAGGCGAGAAGGCTGTAAAGTACGCATCGGTACTGTTATGATTAATCATGTCGGGAAGAACTGTGGCTGCCTCGTTGATGGAACTGGAAGTAGAGAAAGACGGAGAAGATAGAGATATGAGACTGAAAGAGAATGGAATAAGTTCAAAGGTCATTTGGGTACAAGGGAAATTAATGTGCGCCTCAAATGCACAATCTTGAACGGGAATTTATTTATGAATACTGAAAGAAAGAAAAATAAAATTCTTACAGGACCTACCTGCGATTTGAACGCAGGACGCAGAAATTGAAACAAAACAAGTCATTTATACATAAGTACGTATACCCATATGTTGTCGTCGTGGCACTCCGTCGGTTACGATGTTGAGGGTTCCACTTGATCCGATCAATGGAACAGCCTGCTCGTGAAATTAATGTGCAAGTGGCTGAGCACTCCACAGACACGTGTACCCTTAACGTAGTTCTCGGGGAGATTCAGTGTGACACAGAGTGTGACAAGGCTGGCCCCTTTCAAATACAGGCACAACAGAAACAGGAAGAAAGAGTGAGAGAAAGCTGTGGTGAAAGAGTGCAGCAGGCTTCAGCACCATCCCCTGCCCGGAGCCTCAATAAACTCTCAGAACGCCCAGTCTGGGAATGGAAACCGCGATCCTACGACTGCGAGTCCGCTGCCCTAACCACTGGGCCATTGCGCCTCCACACCCATATGTATGCAGAGTTAAACACAAGAGTACACACCCGTACATAGATACATCTACACACACGCACACACACCCATATACTTATATATCGAAAAACATTAACACACACACACACACACA
>NC_069004.1:34522939-34526436 GCF_001194135.2 Octopus bimaculoides
TATATATATATATATATATATATATATATATGAGTGAGAGGTTTGTAAGTATATGTGAGCCTATACAGCATATATACTGTCCTCTCTCTCTCTCTCTCTCTCTCACACACACACACAGATATATACATATATATGTTTAAGTTATAGTTAATCAATATTTGTTTGTATTTTTCGGTGAAATATTAATTTACTTTCACAGTTAACTGAGATGTATTGAATGAAACCGGAAGCCGCTCGTTCGGCGGAAATTGTTTCTGATATTGCTAGTCGTAGTTTTTCTCTTGTTGTTTTTGTTGTTCTCTATAATGCAAGTCGTGTTGGAATTGCTACGGGGATTACATCTACCGTGGTTTATCATGTCTGTTGTATATACGCATGTGTATACACACACATTTCTAATCATATATACATACAGATGACTACACACACACACACACACATATAAATGCTTACACATATAAATGCCTACACATATCCATTGATATGTCTATATATATATTCTTTTATTCATCTTTGTGTTTCAGTCATTTCACTGCAGCCATGCTGGAGCACCGCCTTTAGTCGAACAAATCGACACTAGGACTTATTTTTTGTAAGCCTAGTACTTATTCTACCGGTCTCTTGTCGAACCGCTAAGTTACAGGGACGTAAACACACACATACATATCCGTTGTCAAACACAGACGCACAAACATATATATATATATATATATATATATATATATATACACACGTATGAATATACAACATGTAATTGCATATACAAGCAGAGGACTTAACACACACACATATATATCTATCAATACATATACATGCGTACATATATATTTGATATATATATATTTGATATATATATATATATATATATATATATGTGTGTGTGTGTGTATATATGTGTACATATGTGAATATATCATATATTTATATATGTATACATATATATCTGCGTGTGTGTAGGTGTCAGTGTGTGTGTGTTCTTGGTTTCGCGTTGTTTTGAGTTCGATTCTATTCATTTCGTTTATATTCCATTTTTGTTGATTCTTTCCATATTTCATTGCAAAGAACTTCCAATATCATTACCATTCCTCATTAGAAACCAATATCTCAATACCTTATTCTTGCAGTTGGTACTACAATCAGGCTAATATCTTCCGTTACCAGATTCCATGGCTTCCATATCATGATAACTTATTCCTTTCGGCTTTTGTTCACAAGACACTCTCAGGAGAATTTTTCTCGTTGTTTGTTTGGAGGTTATGTTCAAGGTGAGATATTAAATAATCGACATCATAAATTGAATTTTAAAGCGATCCATGGAAAATAACGCCAGTGCGTCGTTGAATATAAGATTGTAAAGAGATGATCATTCGTTCAATTCTTCCGTTGTCCATCACGATAGACAGACACGCTACCATCGTGATGGACAACGGAGGGAGGAAAAAATGTCGAACGGAAGACCAAGGAATATATGGCATAGTACGTTCTGGGGCGACGTAAGTGTGATGGAAATTGGTCCGAGTGAAGCTAGGAGGAGGGTGAGTAATGAGGGGTGTAACCGGGAGTAATCGCGAAAGCTCAGTACCCGTTCTCCTCACAGTACAACATCGTTCCCTTCTACAAAAATTCAACACTAAATTATTAGTGAACCTTAGTGAGTGGTTATGCAATCGAACCCAGAACTTTTTTCTTTTCCACTCTAGGCCCAAGGCCCAAAATTTTGGGGAGGGGGGACAGTTGATTAGATCGACCCCAGTACGCAACTGGTGCTTAATTTATCGACCCCGAAAGGATGAAAGGCAAAGTCGACCTCGGCAGAATCTGAACTCAGAACACGAAGACTGACGAAATACCGCAAAGCATTTCAGCCAGCGTGCTAACGTTTCTGCCAGCTCACCACCTTACAATCGAACCCAGGACTTTTGAATCACACAGCTTTGCTTCAGTTTACAAGAAGTAGAAAGCATGCATTTACTGTCATCTATATTTGACTATCAGTTTATTATTTTCATTTGAATATCTGTCGCTGCCCTTCTCAGTGAACTTTATATGTGATTGTTTCGCTGCGATAGGATGATGTTCCGATACCGTTGGGAAATCTGGTCGGTTCCAATATTATTTCTGATGTCCCCTGATAGTTATGCGCAGAAATCTAGTATATTGTGTAAGCTCTTTTTTTTTTTTTCCTGAATTCAGTCTAGAAGGAACAACCCACCATTTCTGGAATTTCAATCAGGAAAATAATATATTAAATCATATCTAGTTGATAAAAAAGAGGAAGGGAACGACGATGGTACAACGGCATATGTGTCTGAATATATGTTGTTTCGTACATTGACGTCTCTGTTCATATGGAAATCTCTGTGTTTATACCAACATACATCCGGCAAAGACACACACACACACACACACACATACACATATATGTACGTACGCGTGTGTGTATGTAGGGGTGGAGTGAGTCTGTGTACGTCCGAAATTTTACGACAGTCACTTCTTCGAAGTATCGCCATCACTGGCTTCCTGAAGCTGCAACAGTAAATTGGAGGTGCTACATAAATTTATTAAGGAATCCTTCAACGAAAGTTTTACTGTTTTGTTGTAGGACTTCATAAAACACGCACACACACACACACACACACACACACACACACACAATTATTTCGTCTTACGTTAAGAAGCGGTGTACGGAACCATTATTTTTGACTCCAGTTTGATATAAAGAGCTACTCCATATCTTTGTTAGAGTATTCATATAAGAGGAGTCAAGGTCAGCGAGTCTGTGCAGGTATCGAGTCGCATGAGTTGTAATAGTGAAGTCAAACCGAATAGTGATAGTTTCAAATCTTTCAGTTCGTAGGTTTCAAGTTTGCGTAATATAAATTCTTCCAAATTCTATTTACGGAATAATTACATCAAAACAAAAAGGCTGGAAAAGTTTGCTATTTTGTAAACCCCATGTTACACGTGTTTCGTTATAGGCTAGGCGTTACAACAGCGTACATGCAGAAAAACAAAATGAAAACATGTATAGAATCTCTTATCCGTAATTCTTCAGATAAAGATTAAAAAATAATATATACGAAAGAGAGAGAGAGAGTGGGAGAGAGAGAAAGAAAGAGACACTGGGTGGTCACTACGGGAACGAGTTCAAAGATAGGCATCGCCAGATGAGGTCATGACTCTGATCAAAGCACCAACACTGAATGTAGAATCGCATAAAACTTGCACTACTTGCGTAACCTTTACTATCTCCATTACTGCAACCACTGAAACCACCGTCGGATTCTTCATCAACACTATCATACTACTACTACTACTACTACCACCACCACTACTACGACTACAGGAGCACCATCTGATACCCTATTCTTCACTATCTCTTTTGTATTATACCTTTTACAGATCATTCACTCACCGTATAGATACGCATGCAGAGTACACACATACATGTGTGTGTGTGTGTGCGTATATATATATATATATATATATATATATAT
>NC_069004.1:34528264-34531437 GCF_001194135.2 Octopus bimaculoides
AAAGAGAGAGAGATTTTATAATATTTACACCTTGTCACAGTTTTATAGTTAACTGAGATACACAAAACCGAAAACACACAGAAATCAGACACATTTACACTCTGTTCAATACTTCCATAATTACTGGAACACACATACACACAAACACATTCACACATTCACACGCACACACATATACACACACTGTTCACCGGTAATTTTCGCTCCTCACATTTCACTCTTTATTTCACAAGTTAAAACTTTACGCAGGAGGAACGTCTCACCGGCAGAAATTGACACACACACACACACACACACACATACTATTTCAATCACTGAACATACACATCTAGGCGCAACAGTGCACACGCAGATACACACACACACAGATACACGCACACACAGATACACACACATACATGAACAATGTCCTCTACTCAAATTTCAATCTTATTTTATACACCATAATTTACAAGAAAAATCTACGCACACACACAAATACACACACACACACACACACACACACACGCACACACTCACGAACACATATACACGCTGATATATACACTGAGAGCCACAAGTAGAAACACACATGTACACAAATACAGAAATACATACAAAAATAATTTTCTACTAAAGTTTTAATTTTCATCACACGCATATCCAAACACATACACCTTTGCACACGATTACTCACGAACGCATACACATAAATTACACATCTTCGCACACATACATACAAATGCATACCAGCCTCAGCCAATTACACACACGTGTAAATAAACATACACACAGGTGTTCACACAGATACGTATCCTTTTCTTCTCGTATTTCATTCTTTATTTCACCAACAAAAACCACAAAATGGAAAACAAATTTGAAACTATAAAACAACAAACACAGAGGAATAAACACACACAATGATCCCCCCCCCCTCACACGCTTTTTTTCCTTTCTTTTTTTCTTTCAACTTGCAATTCATTCGAACCCTCACATCCCATACGACACTTCAGTACCTCGTCACATTATTTTTTCTCTTTTGCTATTTCTATATAACAGAAGACGCTAAACAAAAGTCGTTTCCGTTTTCTTTCTCTTCGTTCTGCTTTTTCTCTCTCTCTATCCCGCTCTCTCCCTCTCTCTGATTTTATGCCATTCTATCTCTCTCTCTCTCTCTCTCTCTCTCTCTCTCTCACTGGCTGTCTCTCTTCATATCTCACTCTCTGATACAGATTCTATATACTCTCTCTCTTTCCCCCATCTCTCTCTCCGTCTCTCTCTTTTATTTTCGGTCTTTTTGAATTCCCGAATCTTTTGTCCGCCATTTTGTTTCATAGAAAATTCATTTCTTTTTAACCATTGTCTCATGGAATTTGTATCCGTAAAAGAAATAACACATACTGAGTTAAACACACAACAACACGTATGTGTGCGCATATATATATATATATATATATATATATATATATTATATATATATATATATATATTTACGTGTGTGTGTGTGTGTGTATTTATATAAATATATACATGCATGTACGTACATATATATATATATACATATATATATTGGTAGTTTCAGTTTCCCTACTTCATCCTCATTTTAATATCCGTTTCATTTTTGATGCTGTTGTTTTATTGTAGTTGCAATTGTTGTTGTTTTCGTTACTGTTGCATTGCTATTTTGCTGTTACAGTTTAAGTTGTAGTCTTTTATGTCGTTGTCATCGCAGACGTCATTATAGTCGTTGTTGTTGTTATTCTTGTAGTTGTTGTTATTAATGTCACGTAGCTGTTGGTGCTGTTGTTGTTGTTGTTGTTGTTATTGTTGCTGTAGTTGCAATTGTTGTTGTTGTTGCTGTTAAAATTTTATGATATTTTTCGTTCCCTCTTCTTGATGCCACTGTCGTTCTTTAATGTTTTATGGAGCCATGTTGTGTGTGTTTAATACGGTTTTCTGAAGAACTCGTTCCTTACATGTATCTTTACAAAAAGTTATATTTGTCATTTTTTTTTCTTTCTATTTTTCAACCTCCTCTCCACAAAGACATACACGCCACACCACACACAAAGACATACACACAAGCACTAAAAAACACTAATTCACAAAAAAATCCACCCACCGTCTATAAACACATGCTTAAGTACAAACAGACACGTACATACACATATATAGAAAACCCATATGACCAGCTTAAAAAAAAGCACCAAATATTCTAACAAAAAAATTGTAATAAAAAATAGGAAGTAATTTTGAGACAAAAATACGAAAATAAAAATAAAAGGAAAATCTATATATAAAAATATATTTCTAAAAAAAAAAACACACCAAGAAAAAGAAAACATATGTAGAAATTCATACAAAAACATGTATTGAAATTGGCTTACTGGATTCTTTATTTATTTATTTAGTGGACTGTATTTTTATAATGAGTTTTTTATTCACATTTTGTTGTGGTTATTTTTATCGATGTTGGTAATATAGATGTTTTAAATACATATATTATTTAGTTGTAGCTATGCATGTACATAGATGTGTGTGTGTGTGTGTGTGTGCGTATAAGCGTGTACATGTGGTATACATGCATGTATCATGTGTATGTATATATATACATGTATATATATGTATATACATATGTGTGTGTGTGTATGTGTGTGTGTGTATACATATATGTATGTATTTCTACATAATATCCACTGGCAGCAGTTTTTGTTGTTGATATTAGTACTCCTGTACTAATAATTCAAATATCTCTCTCTCCATATATGTGTGTACTTTTAATTCTCTCTCTCTTTTCTCTCTCACACACACACTCACACACAGGCATATAGATTATATATACATATTCACACATTAGAAATGTGTGTGTGTTGCTATATATATATATATATATATATATCTATATATATGTGTGTGTATAAATAGAGAGAGAGAGAGAAAGAGAGAGAGAGAGAGAGAGAGGCAAACACGACGAGTTTCCCAAAAGTCGGACTGAATCTGAAACACAAAACTGCATCTTTGTGACGCGAACCTCTAAACAGGACACCCGCGCTAGTAGCTGCAGAAGCATGGATCACTGCCACCCTACTTATATATAGAGATTTGTTCTTTTACTTCTTTTCCTTGTAATTTGATTGCGGCCATGCAGGAGCACCGACTTCAATCGAACAAATCGACCCCAGGACTAATTGTTT
>NC_069004.1:34531905-34532791 GCF_001194135.2 Octopus bimaculoides
TATATATATATATATATACAGGCACGTGCACGCGCATTGTCAACTCCAGCCAATATCATTTGCATAAGTGTGAAGTTTATTTGTATTTATGTTCGCTTCTGCAGAGAAACTTCTATGTGTTTACATGCGACCCGGAGTCCGAGTTTGTGTTGTTTTGGATTTAAAATTAGGGCAAATATGTGTTATTTTATTGTACACACACACACACACACATATATATATATGATGCTTGAACAGCATACACTTGCATTTAAACAACACTACGTATGTAGAACCATAGAAAATACTAACAATATACGTACAGAAGCGGGAGAGTAATAAACATTACTTTATTAATATATCGTCAATTGTTCAAAAAGACTGTACACACACACACACACACACACACACACACACGTACATAATAATAGCGATAATGCATAATGGACTTGTAGATATAGACGAGATAATAAGACTAACGTACTTCTCTCTCTCCCCTCTCTCACGTATATACACACATACATACATACATACATACATACATACATACATATATACACGCACACCTGCACACACACTTTCGTATAATTTTACTTTCATCTATACGTACTCATTTACATTCGATTTATTGATGTGCAGATATCGATACATATGAATTTGTGCAAATTGAAAGTGTGCGTGTAGTGCTTCTGAGTATATATGTGTGTGTGTGTGTGTGTGTGTGTGTTTGAGGGAGGGGCATGTGTGGGAAGGTTGTGATGGTGGTTGTGTTTCCGAATGGGAAAGGAAGAAAAATTAATTTCAAGCTTGTTCTCATTTTACGTTTCGCCTTCTATATGTGTGTATACATATATATGTATACAGACATATATATATATATATATATATATATATATATATATATATA
>NC_069004.1:34534812-34542312 GCF_001194135.2 Octopus bimaculoides
TATATATATATATATATGCGTGTGTATAAATATATGTATATATGTACATATATATATATATATATATATATATATATATGTTCCTATTTCCTCCTCTGTTCTCAGCACATCTATTGGCCTCTCGATGAGCCAGCCTGGAGCATTTGTCGTGTAGGTTTTTTTTTCTTCCCCTTCTTCCCTTCTAAACCAATTATCCCAGCATACAGCTGTTGTTGCCGAGCAGGTGTGCACTTATTGTTGAAGAAGAAAAGATCCTCTTGTCTTTTGTAGTGCAGGAAACACATCGACTAACAACAGATGCACAACATTCGTAAAAAATATACATAAATATTGTTCAATGAAAAATAAGGAAAAATATGGCGGCGAAACAAAAGGATACACGAGAAAGGGACAATGAGATGTTACATATAATTGTGCAGACGTTTATATGCAACTGTGCATGTTTTGTGTTATGAGTATTGCATTTCAGCAGAGACGCCTGCATTCCTTTGCAGTCTATCGGTTGTTTTCTGTGTTTTTTTTTTTTTTCTGTTTGGGGGTAGCTGCGTCTGCCTGTTTCTCCATTCTGTTTGTTTCGAACTGTCTTTCTCTCCGTCTCTCTCTATTTTGCTTCTTGTCGGATTTTCTCCTTTGCTATTTGCTCGATCAGAAATCGTGCCTTTGTCTCTGTGTGAGACGGAAAATATGCGTATGGAGGTTGACTGTGTGTGTACAGGCGAGTGTGTGAGTTTGTGTATATATGTGTGAGTGAGTGAGTTTAGATGTGACCTAAGTTTCTTTTGTCTACTTGGCTCTTACTCTCTTTCAATGTTCACAGACGTGTGCATGTCTGTATTAAGGAACCCATAGCCATAGGATTAAGTTATCTGAAAAATATTATATTCAGCAGGCATAAGGTGAAAGTTGCAGATATCAACACAGCGGCCTGTACGTTACGCACAAATGCATACATATATATTTGCCCGAACACATACATATATGTGATACTGTCTTACAAGTTCAAAATCTCTCTCCCTGATGAAGTATCAATCCCAAAACGTCATATTCTACCTCTCTTCTCTCTATAACATACAAATTTATTCAGATTTTATAGATTTAATTTAACATTTGCCGATGCCGAACATCACCAATTGCGTTAGTATTTTTCAACGTTATCTGGTTTTAACACTCGCCATCTCACTCTCTGTAGCAGCAATTACAATACAAAAAAAAAAACAAGACAAACTGTTGCATGAGCCTGGGCAGCAGTGTGTGTGTGTGTGTGTGTGTGTGTGTGTGTGTGTGTGTGTGTGTGTGTGTGTGTGTGTGTGTGTGTGTGTGTGTGTGTGTGTGTGTGTTATTGTCTGTGTGGTTCAGTATATGTTTGTTAACATATTGTCGTTTGTGTATGGTACGCTCTGTGTTTATATGAAGCTGTGTGAATCTGTTTGTGGAAGTATGTGTGTGGTTTATTTGTGGTTTATCTATCGCTGTACTCATATGTCTGTATGCAAATCTCTCACTCTCTCCCATACATACATACATACATATATCGTGGTACTCCGTCGGTTACGACGGCGTGGGTTCCAGCCTGCCCGTGAAATTAACGTGCAAATGGCTGAGCACTCCACAGACACGTGTACCCTTGATGTAGTTCTCAGGGAGATTCAGCGTGACACAGAGTGTGACAAGGCTGGCCCCTTTGAATTACAGGTACAACAGAAACAGGAAGAAAGAGTGAGACAAAGATGTGGTGAAAGAGTACAGCAGGGTTCGCTACAAGTTCCTGCCGGAGCCTCGTGGAGCTTTAGGTGTTTTCGCTCAATAAACACTCACAACGCCCAGTCTGGGAATCGAAACCGTGATCCTGTGACTGAGAGTCCGCTGCCCTAACCACTGGGCAATTGCACCTCCACATACCTACATAAGAATTCTGTCAAACACGCCTAATCTATCGGTTTGTCTGTATTTTCCTTTTATGTTTACTTCTGCCTGTCTACCTTTGTGGATAAGTCTGCATCGGAGTATATATACGTATGTGAGATTTTGCGATGTGTACATGTAAAGTGGTTTTAGCTTACGTCTCTTTATTTATTTTTTAAAATTTATATATCTGTGCACCCATCAATCTGTCTATGGTAATTCCTTTGTATCCCCTAACAACCAGAATCTGAAAAATTACAGTCAACAAACACACAAACAAACAAACAAACAAATAAAAACCAACCAAAACACAAAACAACCACATCACAATCACAAATAAAGGTGTAGATTAATCACTGACGAACAACACCTCGCGATGACAAGACTCCACTTAACTCGAAATCTTTTGAAGAATACATTCCACTCACACTGTTGTTGTTGTTGTTGTTGTTGTTGTTGTCAATATCATCATTATTATTATTATTATTACAATCATCACGATTATTATTATTATTATTAGTAATAGTATAGTAGTAAATAAAGAAAACGTTATTATATTATTATTAGCTTTATTATTTAACAATATGTCTTCCTCTTCTCTGAAAGGCAAAAATTACCAGAATGACTATACTACAACCACCACCACCACCACTGCCGCCGCTACTATCAGCAGCAGCAACAACACCGCCACCACCGTCAACAACAACAGCAACAACAACAACAACACCACCACCACCACCACCGTTACCCACACCGCCATCTCCCGTTACAAAGAACCACTACAATAAACAGCAACAGGCCCCAAAATAATGAACGATATAGGCCATTCTCACCGAAATAATGCATAATAAAAGACTTTACATTTAAAGCAATATATACAAAAAAAAACCAAACAACAACAAAAAAAAAAGAGAACGCAGTAAACAAACAATAAAATAAAAACAAATTCTAAAACAGAAACATACAAATATGGCTGCCTCTTCGGTGAGTGGTTTTATCTATTTATCTATATAATTTCGCAGCGCCCACACAGACACATATATATACACACACACTATGTGTGCGTGTGTGTGTGTGTGTGTGTGTGTGTGTGTGTGTGTGTGTGTATACAAACACATTAGAGATGCTGGTATCATTAATCATAAGACGTGACTTTCTGATATTTATATTAGACTCTTGTCATATACCTGTATTTCCGTGTTTGTGAGTTTGTAAATATGCATATATATATATGTGTGTGTGTGTGTGTGTGTGTGTGTGTGTGTGTCTGTAAATTTGCTTGCATATATATATGTGTGTAAATATGTATATATGCATGTGTGTGTGTGTGTGTAAATGTGCATATGTATATATATGTGTGTAAATATGCCTTTATATATGTGTTGTGAATGTATGTTTGTGAATGTAAGACTACATTATATATTTGCATTATATATATGTATTTATAGAAACACACACACTCACACACACACATACACACACACACACATGGTCCATTGAATCTGCTTCTCTCATTGTTTGATCAGGTGGTGCTATAGTGTTGTTGCTGTTGTTAGTGGTGGTCGTGGAGGGGGGGGGCGCGGGAGTTGTAATGGTGCAGCAGCAGTTCTTCTCAATATTGGTGGAACCACTACCAAATCTTTTATTATTATTCTTTGCATTGACCAATTCCATCGTTGATGTTTTGTTTTTTTTTGTTATTTGTTCTTGGTCTCGTTGTGGTTTCTCGTAATTTTTATGGTGTTTTTTTTTTAATCTTTTCTTTTGTAATTTTCTTTTTTTTTTTCATATACATTTGTTTTTTTTTGTTTGTTTTTTTAATTTTCCGGACCGAAAATGTTTATGTATTCTTTTATAGATGGTCGTTGATGATGGCGTTTCTTGTTATTAAGTATGTCTGTTGTGTTACCGTTGTTGCCGTTAGCTTTGCTGTTGTGTTTAAATGCGAAAATAAACGACTTCCAAGACAGGTGAAACTGAACATCACCAAGCAACACCAATAATAGAAGATGTTGACTACAACGCCAAAAATACAAACGACGTTGATAACAACAACAACAACAACAACAACAACACCTACTACTACTACTGCTACTACTACTACTACTACTACTACTACTGCTATCAATAAAGTCATCTTATTACTTTCTTGTTGCCGTGTATCAGTTGTTAGTTTTTGTAATTTTTGTTGTTCTCCCTACCGGAGAAGTAGTAGTCATAGTAGTAGTGGCTGTAGTAGTAGTAGTAAAACTAAATCAGGAAATGGTCACTTAGCATTTTACCATTTGTAGTTTAGAGTACGTTGTAATCTGTTCTGAAGCCATCTTTTCGTTATTCGAAAGTGGGGAGGGCGATATTTCCCCTATATCGAATTTGTGAACTTTCTCCAACTGTTTGCAGATAGCAACCTCTGTTTTTCGACCCTGTGCTGTGCCCTTTCTACTACTACTATAGTATTATTATTATTAATAATAATAATAATAATAATAATATCATATAAGTGCTGGCGTGGCCGTGAAGTTAAGAAGTTAGTTTCCTATTTACATGTTCTGATGACGAGTTCGTGGGCAACTAATGTGTTGTGAATAAAATCAGTAATGGAAAATTGTGCGGAAGCCTAACGTTGAATGATGTCCTCCCTCTCGCTCGCTCTCTGCACGTGAAAACATCATTATATTAATAATGAGAATTCGTAAAATACGTTTATGTCAACAAGTTTTTTTTTTCATCTGAACCAAACGTTTTTATCTAATCAGTCTAAAATATTCTTTGGATTGTACGAATGTTACATTATTCTAAAACACCACAAAAATTATACCCCTGTGGAGGAAGAATTTTATTGGATATGTAATATTGATTGCGGAAGATGTGGGATGATTGTGAAGTTGGTGACAGTCGTTATTTGGAGCAAAATAAATATGGAGACGAGGTAATGGATTGTCTTATTCCGAGTCTTTCTATTTGGGTTCTGATTTGTGCTGCCGTCATCTCTATGTAAACCACCGTCATCTCTATGTAGAGTCATATCTAACTCTCCTTTTCATTTGGGGCATTATAAATAATTCGATGATGTCACTTGCTTCCTTAGACACACACACACACACATGTATATGTTTGTTGTGTGTGTATATATATATATATATATATATATATATATATATAGATATATATATATATATGTGTGTATGTATATACATATATATCTATGAATGTATATATAATATGGGTGTGTGTATTTATATGCAAATGTGCGTATACATATACATTAAGATATAGCTTCGTTTCATCACGAATCTTTTTTACTTTTTCTTATTCCTATTCACTTCCGTGCTAATAATCATTTATCTTCTAAAGAATCCGGCCGTCGATTATTCTCCATTTTAATTGTCTTATCTTTCCTCTCTCGCTGCCATGAAATGTTATTGTCACGGCATCTTCGCTGTCAAGTGATCTGCGAATAATTATTTCCGGTTTTTTCTTCGTCTTCTTCCTCCTCCTCCTTTATATTCTCCATTTTCTTCAATAAGAATTGGTCTCAGAACTAACTAATCTACTAGAAATTCTTTGATTGTATACTGACTGCACTGACAAGCAAAGAAAAAGCGACACAAAAAATTGCAATGCTTGTCTAGAATGGAAAATATATCGGACAGATTATTTGATTGTTAATCTGACTATTTCTCATTATCTTGTCTCAAAAAATGTTGTTGCTCTTGTTTAGCCTAAGGCCTGGCCCGATCGAGATGACCTTTGATCAAAGGACTTTAGGCCACTGCAACCCCAGCTTTTCTTTCTGAAATGTGTTTACAGGGACAAATTATGAGTTTTTATTTATTTACTTATTTTTGTTTTGACAGAAACGTTTAGTACAAGGGCAGCTATGTTCGGACATTGCATATCTAGGACAAAGTTAGACAACATGACTTTCTCTGTTTAAAGTAAACAAAGAGATATGTGATTGGTATTTCCAGCAGGTTGTGTTGCCAGTTAGGAGAATCACTTTCTGAGGCCTGAATCCATACAAACTGAACGCGTCTTATCTATCTGTCTGGTTGCCTGCCTCTCCGTCCGTCCATCCAATCTGTCTGTCTGTCTGTCTATCTATCTCTTTCTATCTAATCTTACCTATCCGTGCGTGTGTTGTCGTTCGAAGCCGCTCTTGAATCACTCTGCTCCATCCTTATTCCAATTATTTATCTTCTAGGATATGTTTAGGTTATAAAAAAATGAAATGAACTTGTAGGGGTTCGCCGCTGAGCAAGTCACTGTATAAAACACTATATAGTTCTCTCCCTCTCTGTCATTCTTCTTGCCCAATTCCATCAACCTGTTTGTGTCCATTTGTGACCACCTCTACGTCTGAGTCATCCAATAAAATCGAAAATAGCAACATCTCTTGTCCTGCCACAACAGTCAAAACAAAATAAAGCGAACCACAACAACAACAACAACAGCAACAACGACAACAATCAAAATGCCGGATGGAAACGCTTGGTGTGTGTTAAATATGGCGGAAGGTTGAAGTCGTTGAAGTAGTCAGCGTTAGGGATGGGTAAGGATGTGTGAGGGCGTATATGGGAATGGGGATTTGATGTGTGTGTGAGTGTTAAATGTGCATACGTGTAACTGTGTCTCTATGCGTAAGAAAATGTATGTGTATAACTGTGTATGTGTAAATATGTGTGTGAGAGAATGTGTATGCCTGTTGCTTTATGGGTGCATGCGTAAGAAAATGTATGTCTGTGTGTGTGTGTAGGAATGTGTATACGTGTAGCTGTGTGTGTGTAAATCTAGGTTGGATGGAGTGTATGTATTAGCATGCGTGTGTTTGCGCATGACTATGTGTGCGTGTGTGTTTGAATATGTGCGTAGGTATGTGAGCGACTGTATGAGTGTGTATGCTGAATGCAGAGTAAAATATACAAGTAGAAAACGCCGAAGGACAAGAGAAAAAAAAAAACAAGAGGAAAAACAACAATTCCAAACATAAAAACCATGAAATATAAATAACAGAAGTTTGCTTTCCAACTGCATGGTTCCGGGTTCAGTACCACTGTGTGGCACCTTGTTTATGTATTTATATAGAAATTACGTCTACCAAATCCATTCACAAGGCTTTGGTAGGATCGAGGCTACAATACTGGTCCAATGAGCCGCGCAGTGGGACTGAACTCGGAAACATTAGGCTGGGAAGCAAACTTCTTACCAAGCAACCACGCCTATCTATCTATCTATCTTTCTCTCTTTCATATATATATATTTACAGAGAGAGAGGGGAGAGAGAGTCAGAAAGAGATACAGACAGAGAGTGACAGACAGATAGATAGATAGATAGATATAGATAGATAGATAGATAGATAGATAGATAGATAGATAGATAGATAGATAGATGGAGAGATAGATAGATGGAGAGATAGATAGATAGATAGATAGATAGATAGATAGATAGATAGATAGATAGATAGATGGTCAGATAGATAGATAGACAGATAGAAATCGATAAATGGATAGACAGATGCGCCACCTTTTGCCTACCGAATACATCAACTAACCAAATCAACCAAATCAACACTTTGTCGTCAGGAGAATATCTTCTAA
>NC_069004.1:34544812-34547342 GCF_001194135.2 Octopus bimaculoides
TCGCTCATTTGTTTTCAAGAGTGTCTTTAATAAAGATTTATCTGTGACGACATATCAAAGCTGCGATGTAGTAGAGAGCGTTAAATAAATTACAAACATTCGTCTTGTTATGTGTTTCAAACTCGAATTTTTAGCCACTTGTATTTTCTTTATATGTCGTCCATTTTGTTATTAACGATTTTGTGGCTGTTGCTGTTGTTGCTGCTTCTGCTGATGGCTTATATTTTTAATGTTTACTAATTCTTCATCTTCGCTCTTGTTGATACAATATTTTATATTACATTTGTAATTTCTTTATTTTGTGAATTCATTTTTTTCTCCGCTTATTTTCTATATTAAGATATTTACCAGGACATGTGTACATACAAATATACAAATTAATATACGCATACATGTGTAGATATATAGATATGTAAATATGCGTGGAAGTCATAATTAAGTATCTATATATCTACACACAAGCACACACATATCTACATATATGCATTCCGTTCTAACTTGAGGAAGTCATTACGCCAAAAATACAAAAACAAAAGTGAAGTGATGTGTGTGTCTGTGTGTGTGTATATATATATATTATATATATATATATTATATATATATATATATATACACACAAAAAAAATTCATATGTACATATTTGGCATGAATATATCTATACAAGTATTATATAATATATATATATATATATATACATATATATAAATACCTCCAACATATACAACACAATGATAGTATCGCAAATTCGATATATGGGTAGCGTAGACCGATTTCTCCTTGAACAATTTCACTTTTATATGGTTTGCTCTGATAATGAGTACCAACAGAATGACAATGCAGCGTTCAATCTCTCTCTCACTCTCTGTCTGTTTGTCTGTCTCTCATATTCTTAACGTGTCGTTCGGTAAAAATGTGGAAGCGTCCAAAGTGTATCCATGTCTGCCCATCACAATACAAGCAGCTTAAATAATTAATGAAAGAATGGTACAAGCTGTCAAGCCATGCTTCTCCGTCACATTCCTCTTTCCCTTACTTTGTGTTCCTCTCTGGTACATCTTCACCTTTACTCTTCCTCTCTCACTCTCTCTTTCTGCTCCTCTCTGACACTTCTTTGTGTTCCTCTCTTTACTCTTCCTCTCCCTCCCGTACTACATATATTTCCTATTCGTACATACTGGTGGGCCTATATTGTCCGACGGATGCAATGCCGCTAATGGTTTTGCTGGACGTGCTAACGATATTGCCGGTTTGTCACCCGCCTTATATCAAAAACAAATATTACTAACAATTTGTTCCATTTCTTTACTTCCTGACTTCAAATATTTCTGATATCTACTTACATTTTCATTCATTCGGATGCAATATATCAAAGTACCAGTTATATAACTGGGAGAACCAATTTAATTGACAAATTCCGTTGCCTTCAAATTTCAACCGTTGTGCCTATTCTAGTAACATTTATTTACTTTTGGTTCGGCACTTGTTCACCTCAAATATCCCGGTGTCAACGTTAACTGTAAACATTTCAAGATTTGTGAAAGTACCAGCTATACACTAGGATCAATCTAATCAACTAAGCCCCTCCCCTCAAATTCGATATTCTCCTTTTTAGAAAAATCATTTGTCCCAATACTGCACATTCTGACCTCAAGTCCCGTCCATGCCAACTCTGAATTTCATCCTTTGAAAGATCAATAAAAATGTACCAGTAATAAACTGGAGAGAAATAGTTTAATAGACTAAGCTCTGTTCTTTCATATTTCTGACCCTGTTTCAATGCTAGAAATCGATATTCGTGCCTGTTGTTAGTGATTCTACTGATAACAAAGGCAGCAGAAATAATGTAAGCGGCAAACATTTGGATTGAATGCAACTTGGACAGATTCAAACATCTCCTTGTTTCACAGCCAAGGTATGAAGATCTCTAATATTACAAATGAATATTTGAAATTATCGTATATTTGTAGTCACCAATTCTTGAAACTGTCACGTATTTCTATTTCAGACTACTTAGGAAATTCTTTATATTGGTGTCCCATAAAAAACGTTCCCATATATTTGAAATGTTCCATTTCTTTAATAGTCTCTCTGGGGAAGATGTTCTCAGTCTTCAGAGCCCAGGCTCTCAAATAATCCAGCTTTATAATGACAAGAACATTGGATAGTTTGCCAAAAACTCATAATGACTGTTACACGAAATTGTCTTTGTGGCAATAATACAGGGAGAGAGAAAGAGAGAGAGGGGGAGCAAGCAACGAAGACAAATGAGGAAGCTAACATATTTCTACTTTAAGTCCGATTTAATCTTAGTATCGTGAGATGACTATGGCTTGTGTTCGTCGGCCATGCAACATATTTTCATCTGATGAAGAACACACAACACACCTTCCAACAATACCATCTCCTCCTTAACATGTATGGAAGGTCATGCAACATCCTCAAAAACAC
This sequence comes from Octopus bimaculoides, assembly GCF_001194135.2. Lineage (NCBI taxonomy): Eukaryota > Metazoa > Mollusca > Cephalopoda > Octopoda > Octopodidae > Octopus > Octopus bimaculoides. The sequence goes on from NC_069004.1 coordinate 34,547,261, forward strand.
ACATGTAGGTATATATAGAAATGGATAGATGTGTACACACATACACACAGAGTAACGTATATATATATATATATATATATAT
>NC_069004.1:34551242-34556242 GCF_001194135.2 Octopus bimaculoides
TATATATATATATATATATATATATATATATATGAATGAGTACAGCAGAATAAGCACATAGATGTGAAATAAGGTGGGAAATATAGTACTCTAATACCGGAGGTAGAGTAGTGTGCTTTATTATTAAAGCTGCACAAACTACTTAGAGTTTCATGTTTCCGTTCGTCAGCCAGTTGACAAGCAAATCTGTGATATTGAGCAGAATATTTGCTGTAGCCCATCTTTTATACCGAGACGAAACAATGTACATGATAACACTTCTTATTAGTTAAGATGAGAATCCATAAGAACCACAGCCTGGTTCTACATCAGGGCATAGTGTCAGGTTCTGCATGAGGGCAATTTGCCTGGTACTGCATTATCGTCATCGTCATCATTATTATTATTATTATTATTATTATTGGACTCAGTTTTACCTTTACAGTTCATTCGTGATGTTTCCAACGTCCTCCATATTCTCTAATCCCTTCCTCTTTCTCCGTATATCAAAACACTGCATCGAAAAAACTGCGTCCGTACAAATGTATTCATTTGGACGTTTCTAATAATCCCACGTGCATCAATGATTATGGTAATACTACCTTGTATTGTCATGATGCGCATTGAAAGGAGATGCCAATTTAATCTAGCTGTAATTCCACATTAAATTGCTGAACATGCGTCCGTATATACATATATGAGTGTGTATGTGTATGCGTGCGTGTTTGTATGTATATGTGTGCGTGTATGCATACGTACGTACGTACGTGTGTGTGTGTGTGTGTGTATACTAATCCCTTTAATTCTATTCCTTCCCCCCTTATCCTCCATTTTCCAAATTTAAATTTGATTTAAATATCATCTCCCAAAAGATTCGATTCTAGTACATTACAAGATTAACGTCATAATTCTCGTAGATTGTCGTAGAACACTTTAGGGACGCATAACTTCAACAATATTCGTAGTCATGCCTTCTTTCCCCTAAACTCCAAATATAATCCTCACTTAAGGAATGCTTATGAACATGTGTAGTTAAATCTAGACAGAACATATCAATGATTAATCTACCTTTATAATTATTATTGACTTTCAACCTTTTTGTCGTAAGCATTTATGCAGTTATATTATCATGACAATAATTAGAACTACAGTAATTTTTGTGGCAAAGAATTCGACCTTATGAAGAACTTCTTCAGCCTGATCACTGGTAATTGATAAAAGAGCTATGTCATCAGCAAAATATGTATCATATATAACGGTGGGTTTCGTTTCCTTATCTTTTGTGTCAGTGTAAAGTGGAAATTTAGTTCATTAACAATGGCTTACTTCGGGGCATAGTCCAGTGCGATTATGAAAAAATGCAGTGGCAATGTGTCGCATTGAAGAACACCATCAGGATAGCAATTAAAATTGCCCAAAGATAATTACGATTTCCACGACAGTGAGGCTGAAGTATACACAAAGAACTATTGTAGGAACCGGAGACGCAGTACGGGAAGACCTGCTCAAACATTCATCGATCTATTGCCAAGCGATACAAACCTCGGCCAAGGGTAATGGAAAATCGTGCCACATTGCGAAATCGAACTCATAACATCGTGATTGCAAAGCAAATTCATTAACCACTCAGTTATAATGTGCCTATATATATATGGGGTGGGGGAGAGGAAGCTGGGAGAATTGTTAGGTTTGAAACAAAATGCTTTGTAGCATTTCTTCCGGCTGTTTTTAAGTTCCGGGTTGAAATGTCTTCTGGGTCGATAAAATAAGTAAAATAAGTGATAATGTAATAGACTCACTTCCGCTACAATTGCTGGCCTCGTTCCAAGATTTCAAATTATATGTGAATACATACACTTACACGTGTGTGTGTGTGTGTGTGTGTGTGTGTGTGCTACCTGGTAGATTGCAGGAGACTTGTAAGAACAATGTAAATTAAAAAGCACCAATTTATCAATCTCAACGACGCTAAAATATTTCTACCCTGACTTTGATCTCATTATATTTTATTTTAATTTATGATTTTGACCTTCCGACTCTTACACTCAGCCTAGTCTCTCATATTTCCCCTTACTACATCAATAAGACCCTTCATTAAATAAAAAAAAGCAATAAAAACACTGCTTCATTAAATAATAATGAGTAGTTCGGCCAGACGTTGTATTAAATATTGTTTTGTCGCTTATTATAGTCTGTCTGTGTAAGAATATACAATAAGATATTTTATACATTATCGACTTTTCTTATCATATTCTCTCTCTCTACTATAATTTAAATTATTATCTGCATAATTTACCTTTTGTACACTTACTTAACGATACAACCGAAAACAAAAGCGGTTAGACCAAACCTTATTATAGACTAAAGTTGTCCGCCATAGATGTTTTAAGTCATTCACTTTCATTTGCTATACAACCTCCATATTTTGCTTTTATCTTTATGTATTATAATTCACATTGTGTTTTAAATATTGTAAATACAGTCATTATACATACATAAATAAATACAAATATGTGTGTATATAGAGCGGCATCTTTAATTAGCCTCGAAATACACAAAGAATACATCATAATTGACAGATTTTTGCTTATGAATAATCAGAAATAAACCCCATCACCCCGCACCCAACAGTCAGATTATTTTTTATTATTATACGCCATTCCGCCTTAAAAAAACCCATCTTTAATATTAAAGTATTTTTTTCTTTTTTGAAATGCATTAACATTTTCAAGATTTCGATTTTCAATAAAGTAGTTTCCAATATGTTATTTTTAAAAGTATTAACGATTTTTCGTAACAACTTTTAAAGAAATTTTATGACCCTTAGCGACTTTAAATTCTGAAAATTATAATTATTTATATTATGGCTAAAGAAAGAAGCGGGGAAGATTGCAAGATACGAAGCTATAACCTCATATTTGAGACCTCCACTATTAGGATATTTCGTCGACTTTTCATCATCACTCCGACGATTTGTAACATGAAACGATAGATATCTTATGCAAGCAACTTAGCTTGCGGATAAAATATTTATATATCATACTCTACTTCCTTATAAATTGCTACGGAGTTCTATTAATCCAGTTCTGTACGTACATACATAGGGTGTTCGTAAATTAGTCTTACAGTTTGAAAACTTCAAAAACAAAAACAAAAAATGAATAACTCAGCAGAGTTTATTAGAAAACAAGGGCAAACAAATGAAAATTTATGAGACACATCAGAACATTTCCGCCTGGGCTCCATTTGTTGCAAGCAAGCTGTTGAATATGGATCATATTTGTTTTGTATTTTTGCCCCCAATTTTTCAAATTGTAAATATAATTTATGGATACATGTGTGTATACATTCACTCACACACACACACACTCACACACATGATTCCCATAATTGTAGGACCCTTAAAAACTGGAAACACTTTGAGACCATGGTTCTATTCAATTAGAGATAACCAGGTTCTGCCAGCAATGACGACAACAACAACGACAATAACATTACACGGTACAGGTCAACAATGAAACCTTAATGTGGCCACACGAAATATGAGAAGTAGCAGCTAAATCTCCCCCAAATTCCTGCTATTTTGTCGTGTTCAAAGAATAAACGGCATAAGACAGAGTGGTCACGGTGTGACACTGTCTGCTAAATCTGGTTTGACCCGTGGTTAAGCAACAACAACAACGACAACAACAATTAAAGCCAAGAATTTTAAACAGTGTGTAGGTGGGGGGTTATTCCTTCCAGCGCAAACATCGCGCTGGTCATCAAGAATTGAGATTGATTAATCAGGGTGAAACTATGTAATCATTGGATGAACAATTACTTAAACATCGATACATCGTCTGTTAAACATATTGTCTCAAATGTATTACATAATAATATATGATATAATTAGCACAATGATTAATTTTTGTATAATTAGCACCAATGCATACAAAAGTGAGTGGCAGACAACGGCTGCCAGGAATTTTGACAAGTGATCGGAAGAATGGTTAAGTGGCTTGTTGTGTTCAAGTAACTGTTGTGGTTTATTGATGCAGAAAATGCATTCTTTGAAAGAGTGATTCCTGGAGATGAAACAAGATTTTTATATTTTATGATTCAGTGAAGGAAGTTCTATAACGGAAACAGGAAAAGTACAGTTAATCGCGTTCGGTTAATGATCGAAATTCAAACGTCACCAATGTTCTGACCCAGGAAAGTTAATGAAATAAAGGACCACTCTAACTAATAGGGCTCACTCAGCCATATTGCACAAGACCCCCAAATGTACGGGTTTTGGGTTAGAGTTAGAAATCCATGTTTTACAGAAAGCCTAAAACAAGTAAAACAACAGATTTGAAATAACGATACGATTAATTGCTATCGAACGATTTCTATTCCTGATCATTTGTTTATTGAGAAGGAGAAGTGTTACAGTGAGTCATGTAAGTGTGACATAGACCACAGCACAATAATAAGATGTGCCAAAAGAACGAACTATCCATCCTCATTCCTGTGGATGGTTACCTCGTTACCACACTGTGGATGGTTAACCCGATGAAGATGAAAAGGGAGATTGTTTGGGACTCGTAGACACCGGGTACTTACACTGTTATAGATTCCAAAAGAAACGCATCTAGCGCTACAAAACCTGAAAAACATAGACTAGTGACCCGACCGAAACTACTGAAGACGCCAAAATCTATTCAGATGTTCCCTCAAAAGAAGTGTGTGTGTGTGTGTGTGTGTGATTGGAGTGGGTTGATTTGATCAGTGAACCTGTTAGAAAAACCAATTAAATCTCTCTCAAATTACAACTTAGGTTCTTAAAAAAAGGAAGATAATAAATCGGTCTAAGATAATAAATTTGGAGAGGGTGGGGTTAATCGATTATATAGAATCCAGTTATTGAATGGTAATATATTTTATCCCGGAGGCATGAAAGGTAAAGTGGCTTGAGGGGGATTAGATCTTAGGATACAGAGATAGATTAAATAAATGATGTATAATTACTTAGATGAATGAAAAATTACATGTGA
>NC_069004.1:34561242-34563501 GCF_001194135.2 Octopus bimaculoides
TTCAGGAGGGGGGGGTCGATAAAATAAGAACTAGTCGAACTGTTAGGGGTCGGGGGTCGATGTAATTGACTTAACCCTTCTCCCGAAATTGCTGGCATTGTGCCAGAATTTGAAACCCTTATTATTATTGCTGCTGCAGCAAATGCTAGAGGCCTTGTTCATAGAACTGGAACTGTTATAATCATTTTTATCAGGCGGCTGAGAACCATCACAGTCATCGTATACATCCCATAGTATTAGCAATATGTATATGCTACTGTTGGTGCTTTAAATAAGTGTGTATGTATGTATATCTTTGCATTGTACAATTATTTGGTCATACACACTGGTTCAGTGTTGCATATGACCAAGTACATTGGTCAGGTCATAACCTCTGAACCTAGAGATGTCGAAGACATTTGTGTTCTGCTTGAACTTTTGCTGATATTTGTAAGGGAAATTGGTAGCTTTCCAGAGGTTTCACTCGCAGCGAGGAAAGAGATTTATGCAATAGGAGTGTTTGTGTGTGTGTGTGTGTGTATTTCGCATGTGTATTTGCCAAGCACGTGACCTAATGCGTGTGTTGAGACTAAAACGCCTTATAATTCATCAGATAGGAAATTACAATAATACTGGTCTCTTCAACTCTCTTATGTATCACAAATCTTACGGATATACTTCGGAGAAATGGAATGTCCAGTTGCGCTTCATTCGTATACCGCTTGGATTGTAACCCTAACTACATGGTATATGAGAATATATACAATAAAATACACATATAAGAATAAAGTTTATACATACATATATATATATATATATATATATATATATATATATATATATATATTCCTTTAAGGGGGGAGAATGTTATGTATACCTATAATATAATGAAGGGTGAGAACTTACCCTATATTTTCCGAAGGTGGCGAGATAAACGTTTCTCAGCGACCGTTTGGCAGAAGCGAAATAACGTTGGTATGAATAACCAAATATATATATACAGGAAGTTAGCATAGTACGAGACAGGTAACCTCGTTCACTTCCTGATAACGAGCAAGACAGGTAATCTCGTACTTCCTGTTAAAAAGGGGAGTGCGGAAGACAGTGGGGGAGCTTGGTGCAGATAGAACCAGAACGAGACGGAGATGCATACGGGTCGGACCGTTCACCACCTACCTTGAAACAATTGAGACTGGACATAACCTCCATATATGAACACCTTCTTCCCTGTTTGAACACTTCGTTGTTGCGATCAGAAATTTACCCCTTTTTCTTACATTATAATTTGTCTGATCGTAACAATATATATATATATTTATATCAGAGCGTAGTCTCGAAATATAAAGGGATTTTCCATTCTTACCGAGCGTTAAACTGATACACCTCCGTGCAGGTATATTAACAGTGCTAATAAATCGGGTTGGAGATTGTTTTATTTTAGCTGGAATTAGAATTATATCTTTATTGGGGCATTGAAATTATTTATGTATTTGACAATTTTGGTTGTTTGATGTTTGTATAATTTTTGTAGTTATTGCGGGAATAACTAAGAGAGCTCAGATTCCATTTAGAAGATGATTGCCTGCTGCAATGGCTGCACCTACTCCTGTTTCAGCTTTAGTTCATTCATCAACTTTGGTTACAGCTGGAGTATATTTATTAATTCGATTTTATAATTATTTAATTGAGGTGAGTTTTTTTTGTTATTTTATAGTATTTATTTCAGTTATACTACATCTGGAATACATACACAGGTATATATACATATGTATGTATATGTACGTGTGTATATATACACATATAGATATATGCGGAAACAGAATTAAAAAAAGGACATTCATAAGAATTTACGATAATTGTGAAGACGTAAGTGTGGAGGAGAATGCAGGAGAAAAGTACTGGATTGAGTATAGAAAGCGATGTGACATCGACATTTCACTCGTTTCAGTCTTTAGATTGCGACCGTTTTGGGATACAGCTTTGAAGCATTTAATCGAACAAAGCTTTCCTAGGACAATTTTTTAAATATTGCAATTTTCTATCGGTCAGTTTTGCCGAACCTCTATGTTACAGAGACTTAAGCATACGCATATATATATATGTGTGTGTGTGTGTGTTTGTGTGTGTGTTTGTGTGTGTGTGTGTGTGTGTGTGTGCGTAGATAGATATAAAGAGTAGTTAGTGAGAGAGATAGAATAAGAGGAATCGGGAAATGCCGAACGGAAGAAGTTGCAGCCTTCTGTTTAGGGAAACTGTCCAAAAGAACAATTGTCCCTGCAA
>NC_069004.1:34564456-34565470 GCF_001194135.2 Octopus bimaculoides
TGTGTGTGTGTGTGTGTGTGTGTGTGTGTGTGTGTGTGTGTGTGTGTGTATGTATATATATATATATATATATAATGTGTTTGTGCGCGTGTTACGTGTGTAACGTGCAGGTGTAAGCCGAATGTATTTCTGTATGTGTATGCGCGTATAACTACATGCATATATATATGTATATGTATACATATATATATATATGTGTATGTGTGTGTGTGTGTATGTGTGTGCATGTATATGCATATATATATATGTGTGTGTACGTTTATATGTGTATGCGTATGTATAAATGTGTGTTTATGCATGCATAGATAGATAGATAGATAGATAGATAGATAGATAGATATGTAGTCAATTCAAAAAAGATAATAAAGAAAGACATATACATATATATGCATCGTCTGTTACTGGTTTCAGTCATTGGACTGATATGTCGGGGAACCACCTTCAAGGGTTTCAGTCGAACGAATCGAATCGATCTTGGTACCAATCTTTTACAGCCTGGTACGTATGCTATTGGTCTCTTACGGTGAATCCTTAAATTACGGGGACCTAAACAAGCGGTGGTCGGGGACAAGCACAACAGCACACTCACGTCGTGTGTGTGTATGTGTAACTACTATATAAGGACATAACTATACAAGAATGCCTCACGTTAACTACCGTAATAAACACATTTTTAACGAATGCGAGGAAATGCAGCCTTCAAAAAAAGCCACCCTTTTAAAAACAGACTGAACTATAGATCGCCGATTTCGTGATCATTATAGTAATATATAATCTTCACTCATCAGTATAGTATAGTCATATATATAGTATAGTATATATACATATACACACACACTACGGACTTCTTTCAGTTTCCTTCTTACAAGACCTTTGGTCACCCAGTGGTCATAGAAGAAGAAACAAGCCGAAAGTGTGACGCAGTGGAACAGAACTGAGAAGCACATGGTTGAGAAACAAATTTCTTACGATCTGCGACTATATATATATATATATATATATATATATATATAT
>NC_069004.1:34566029-34567940 GCF_001194135.2 Octopus bimaculoides
ATATATATATATATATATATATATATATATATATATATATATATACACATATATATATGTTTGTGTTCTTCAGTAAACATTACCGCTTTTTTTCCTAAGTGCCATTTATCTTTGCCATAAATTCTTCAATGCAAAGAAACTGGGTGCCTGGCATAATTAAGAATCTGTTAGGTCTTCTTTCAAATACTCACTCTCCAAGAAATCAAAGATTAACCTGTACTGTGTGTGTTGGTGCGTGTATGCGTTTTAATGTACAGATGTGAGTGTGTGCGCATGTATGAGTTTCAGTATACGTATGTGAGTGTTTGTGAGCCAGTGTGAGTGTGTGCTTACATATGTATATACACACCTTAGAAAGAAAACAATATCTAATACAGAGATAGATAGATAGATAGATAGATAGATAGATAGATAGATAGATAGATAGATAGATAGATAGATAGATAGATAGTTAGGTAGGTAGACGGATAGGTAGATAGATGGGTAGATAGATAGATACATAGAAAAAAAGAGTATAGATAGATAGATAGATAGATAAAAAGTTAGTTACATAGATAAATAAATAGATAGATAGAAAGGTAGCCAGTTGGATAGACAGACAGACAGAAATTTAGTTACATTGAAAGAAAGATAACTAGCTAAGACAGACAGATAGTTAACTAGCTAGCTAGCTAGATAGATAGATAGACATAGATTTATAAAGTGAAGTATCGACATGAGTAAAACATTTATGTCACCCATGAATGTTAATTCATAGAAAGAAGTGAGAATATAGCAATCCCGGAAACTAGCTTTAATCCTACATATCGAGTTTTCTTTGATCATATTAAGTTCTTTTTCTTTTTTGCTCTCTTTTTTCTCCATCTCCCTTTTAAAGTGCTCTAATTGCCAAAGAAAATCATAAAGAATGTTAATAAATCCACAATTTATTTTTTACTTAAAATGTTATTTGAATTAATCAGTGCAGTCAGCCATTTTGCTACTCGGCTGTTTAAAGAACCATCGCTCTCCGTAAGTCGTACTTACTTCATCCTGAACACTAACTGTTTTGCCCACGTCTTCTCATTTCAAACAACCTGGCCCTACTTGCTCACCCTCCCTCCCTCCATCTTCCTTTTTGTTCCCCTCACATTATTTATTTCCAAGGCGTACGAGTGGCTGTGTGGTAAGTAGCTTGCTTACCAACCACATGGTACAAGGTTCAGTCCCACTGCGTGGCACCTTGGGCAAGTGTCTTCTACTATAAAATTGGCAATCATCTCTTGCAGCTGTTTCAATTCAGACCCTCATAAAAATTAATCAATTAAATTAAAAATTATTTGAAATTCGAATCTCTTCAGAGGTGGGGTAGATAAAGATATATGAAATAGGTGTTCAATAAACGGCTGCAAACCGTTAACACACACAGAAATATACATACACAACAGACTTCTTTCAGTTCCAGTCTACCAAATCCACTCACGAGATTTTGGTTGGCCCGAGGCTACAATAAAAGACACTCGCCCAAGTTGTCACGCAGTGGGACTGAAGCCGGAACCATGTGGCTTAAAAAGCAAATTTCTTACTACACAGCCACACCAGCGAGTGTGTAGTATATATATATATGTATGTGTATGAGTATATATAGTGTGCATGCGTATACATAAGTGATTAATACGTGTCTATACATACCAATTCTGTTTTTTTTTTAATTAGTAAACTTATGGAAATATATCGTTATTTAAAACATCTTTTAAAACTCAATAAATTATTTGTTATCCTTGCGTTAGTCTGATATTGAGGTTGATAAATAGTTTTCTACAGACTGGAATGTTTTGGTTACTGTTTATCCCCATATTATTTAAAAGTTTATTTATACATACATATATATATATATATATATATATATATATATATATATATATATACACA
>NC_069004.1:34567997-34568902 GCF_001194135.2 Octopus bimaculoides
ATATATATATATATATATATATATATATATATATATATATACGTATATGTGTATATATATTTACGTATATATATACGTATATATATATATATATATATATATATTTGTTCATATACAAACACACATTGTACATGTATATACATATATATACTTCTATTCTTTTATATATATACCTACACTATACATACACATGTGCGCGCGCACACACACACATATAAGCAAATTGCAAACAGTACTACACTTTATAATGGATCACTATTACCGATATAACTACTCAATTACTCAGTAAGTCATCGACTCAATTACGCCATTGTTCCTTACGATATTTGCTGATTACACCGGCGACCAAATGTATTTCATGAGACTTGGAAACAACGACACAATTTTCTCCTCGTTTCTGAATGACTTAAAGGCGGGAGATGGTACAGCCGTCAGAGTATTGCTTAACAACTATTACTCTTTACATTCTGAGTTCGAATCGCAGTAAAGTAAATTTTCATTTCAATTTTTTCTGAGTCGGTAGAATACTACTATTTTGTCAGTTGCGACGATACGGGTTCCAGTTGATCCGATCAACGGAATAGTTTGCTCGTGTAATTAACGTACAGGTGGTTGAGCATTCCACAGACACACGTACCCTTAACGTAGTTCTCAGGGAGATTCAGCATGACACAGAATATGACAAAGCTGGCCCTTTTGTAATTACTGGTACAACTCATTTTCGCCAGCTGAGTAGACTGGACCAACAGGAAATAAAATGTCTTGCTTAAGGATACAACGCACCGCCGATTATCGAACTCATAACCTTGCCATCATGAGCCGAATACTCCTAACCACTTAGTCACGCTCCTTCATTGAGTCGAAAGAATAGAGTATCATTGAAGTACAGGAGTTCTTAGAATCGG
>NC_069004.1:34568912-34577293 GCF_001194135.2 Octopus bimaculoides
CCGCGCCAATATTTCAAAATTCCTGGCTTTGTCTTTTACATCTGAAAGCATTTCTAAGTATAAGAATTGTCGGTTGGCAGTGTGGTTAGTGTGGTCTCACGGGGCTCCAGATCACTCACATGGCAAAGATGACCAGCACCTGAATTTCAAAGGGGCCAGCCTTGTCACAATCTGTGTTATGCTGAATCTCCCCGAGAACTACATTAAGGGTACGCGTGTCTGTGGGGTGCTCAGCCACTTGCACGTTAATTTCACGAGCAGGCTATACTGTTGATCGGAGATCAGTTGGACTGCTCGTCGTTGCAACCAACGGAGTCCCAACACACACACACACACATATATATATATATATATATACATATATATAGATATAGATATATAATGCTTGAGACTGTCAGTAGTAATCGATATCATAATGAAACGATATTAAAAATGTCACCAACCGCGTCGTCGTCATCATCATCATCATCACTGTAAATATCACTATCATTATCATCATTTTTATTATTTTTGTCCTCCCCAGCATCATCATCATCATCATCAGCAGTAGCAGCGTCACTAACATTATCAAAGTTGATAGTATTTATTTTCCGGCATGCTTTGCCAAAATGTCTAATTGAAGAGAACGTTTACTCTAACCTCCCACCACTACTCTTTCGACTTAGTGAACGACGGGCAGCGATAACGAGATGAGACGGGGGAGGGGAGATGAGGAGGGGCGCTTGACGATATGAAGGAAGTAGGAGGAAGGGTGAAGGGGAGGGAGAATCAAAGGTGGGGGTGGGTGCTGGCACGTCACGTGTCATGTGACTGCGTGGACGTAAGTGTAGGTAGAAAGTACTATGTATGTATGTGCTTATATATGCGCTTGTATAGTGTTTGTATACATGTATATTTGTATATGCGTGTATAGTGTGTATGTGCATGTATACGAGTACATATATTCATGCACTTGTCTGCATGCATATATATACATGTGCGTATGAGTGTTTGCATGCATATAAGAGTGCACCAGAATGTGTGTATATTTAATTAAACAAGTATGTTCGTGAGTGTGTGTGTGCGTGCGTGCGTGTGTACATGTATATATGGAAGTATCATCAATGATGGAATAATTCACTCGATCGAATAGTTTAACCCTCATCTTCGATAGCGACGAAGATCCATCATCACCGTCTCATTGGGGTTAAGATTTGTTCAGACCAACGTTATTCAGTCGCCAGAAATGGGGGGAACGTGTTGTTGTTGCTAGTATTCTTTGCATTCCTTTTGCTTACTGCTGTTGATCTGCTTATTGGTGGGGGGGGGGTCGATGGCATTGCTATTCTTGTTGTCATTTTCTGTTATTCCAATTCATTCAGCTGCCAAAACTGAGTAGTACCTGTAATTCAAAGGGTCAGTCTTGTCAAATTATGTGACACGCTGAATCTCCTTCAGAACTAAGTTAAGGGCACGCGTGTCTGTGGAGTCTTCAGCCACTTGTACACTGATTGCGCGAGCAGGCCATTCCGTTGATCGGATCAACTGGAACACTCGTCGTCGTAACCGACGAAGTGTCAGCTCTTGTTGTTATTGGTGCTGTTGATTTCGTGGATCTCGGCTCAATTCCGCCACGGTCGAGCAACAAATCTATGACTAAACCGTTTTCCAACCTTGACCATCCTGTCTTTTAAGAGATTTAGGATTACATTGGTTAATGTGTCTCATCATTTGCTTTGTTATTTTTTCTTCTTCTTTTTTTGCAATAGTATGTTGGGAGTCGGCTGCTATTTTTAGCAGGTCGAACGAACACGTAGATGCAGTTTGGGTCAAGGTGTCCACATTGAAACTGGAGAAGAGGAGGTGACGGAGTAGGAGGAAGAGAAGAATAAAGCAAGGAGAAGAAAAGGGTGAAAGGGAAGGAGGAGGATTAAAGAAAAGGAGGAAATAGAAAAGGTGGAGGAAGAAGGAGTCCAGAAGAAAAGGGGCGAGGAGGAAGAGGAGCAAAAGGAAGAAAGTGGGACTTCTTTCGAATGTCCAATCGTAACGAAGGGTCTACGTCTTTCCTGACTCCTCCCCTCTGTACACACTCTTATCCTAACGCTGCTCCCTACCCCACGACCGAATAAGGAGCAGGAGATGTCTTAGTTCGATAGGGGCCAGTGAACAGAGCAAGTTGAGACAGGTTGCTTGTCCGAATTGCAAACTGGTGCAATTAGGGCATAGGCACAACAAACCTAGATTATATGCAGTAACATGCACGGACTGGCATAATTAATTAGAGATTCTGTCGTTTGTTGGAGAGGAATGGTTGGGTTAGGGTTAGGGTCCGGGGGCAGTGGTAAGGCCCAGTGGCTGAGAGGTGAATTCGTGAGAGTGTAGGTGGGTGGGTGCATTGGTGGATTTTGTACACTCTCTTTCCTCCCCCTTTCTTTCTCTAACTCTCTCTCTCTCTCTCTCTCTTTCTCTCTTGTATAATAAGACAGAATTGGGTGGGTGACTGGCATGGTGAGGTAGACCAAGGCAGCAAGTTATTGTGTCAGGTTCGGCCGAGGTTTGGGGGGGAGAGAAGCGAATTGTGATCGTTGGAGGGTGGAATATAGAAATGGGCAGGATTGGTGATGGGGTGGGGTGATGGCGGTGGGGGTTGGTGCTAAAGTACATATTTTGGAGAATTTACTAACAAGCTGTACCAAGTTTATAAACAACGTTTATACTCAGATGCACACCCATAAAAGTATGCATGTAACTACATACGTGCATACACAAATAGATACGCAAAAACCTACACACACACACACATGGAAAGAGACACACTCAAAAACACTTAGACATATACACACACACCCACGTACGGACATTATGTGTGTTTGTATGTCTATGTGCGTGTACCTGTGTGTATGTATATACACACAGGCACAAACGTGGGCATGCAAACAAATTTGCACACACACACACACACACACACACACACACACATACACATACGCAAACGCACACATACAGAGAAAGATAAACTTATATCAGCGTATAAATATACACGCATACACACAGGTAGGCGTTCGCTCGGGCACACATACATACACACGTATGGTATCTGCGCGCGCACACACACACGCATACACACAACTTCACAAACGCACACGTTTATGCGCACACACTAACATACACACACGCACATTCACACACACATAAAGACACAGCTACATACGCCCTATCAGTGATTCGAGATTTCCTGATCAACGTCTGCTTCGTATTTCCGTTATTATTCCAATTTGTTGTTGTTGCTGTCGTTGTTATTGAAATAATCGTTTGATAATGAAGTAATAAGAAGTAGAAGAAGATCATAGACAGCATTGGGGGGTTCTAAAAGACCCAGTTTTGGATTTTCCGCCATCTTTAAAGCCTTCAGTTATAGGAGGTTTTTACGTGTGAGGCGGAGATTCAAAGAAAATTGAAGGTTTTGGCAACTTCTTAACAAGCTGCTGACAATTTCTAAAGCATGGCATCCACACAAACACACACGCAGACACACACACACACACCTACACACTTTCATAGAGACACACTCATTCCTACAATTATACGCAGTCATTTTGTTATGAGACGTTTTCATAAGTTTGTATTTGAAATAAAATGGTGCTTGATAATGAAGCTATAGAAAAGACGAAACGTTGTAAATAGAAGGATATTAAAAGCCTCACTTGCAAGTTATTTCTAAGAATTTCGTAAGAAGAATTGGTGGAGTTCTGACCATTTCCAACGTCTCTGCGATTGGTAGGCGGAAAGGTGTGTGTGTGTATGCTTGGATAACGATTTGGGAGATTCGCTAAAACGTTGCACAAAATGCTTTATGTTAGTCTTCCGGGTCAATACATTTTGAGTTCAAACAGAGCCGGGGCCTCTCAGGATTTGAGACCGATTCTTCACTCACACACTCTCTCTCTGTCTCTCTCTGTCTCTCTCTCTCTGTCTCTCTTTCTCTGTCTCTCTGTCTCTCTCTCTCTCTCTCTCTCTCCCGCTCTAGTGACTTCTAACGAATCAATATCAGTTATGTTTCTAAAGACGAAATTTATACTGGATGTAGAAGTAATGAAAATAACTTTTTGTTTACTTCGCTGAGTATGTGGCACAATAATATCCAAGTACGAAGTCTTCGGTAATACAAACGTAAAAAAAGAATAAAAATGAATTTACCGAAATCAATTTGTACGCCAGTGAGAGGTTGAAGAACAACAAGACAACTAATTTAAAGGTCAAACAAAAGAACAAAGACACAAAAGATGACTTAATTAAATTGTTTTTCATGGGTTAATTATAAAATGTTTAAATTATCAAATATGTTGTTTAACTTACAATGATTATAAGCTGTTTAGATCATTTTAATAACTAATGAGTTGTTTAAGTAATTAAATAATTATGTGCATCAATTCTATAAAGAATTTAAAATTACTTTATCAAACAGTTATTTCACATCATTGCAATCAAAGTGTTTATTGTACAAATGTATAATCGATTTTCCGGAACCATTGGTTCCGAAGCCTTTCCGGTTAACTGGTTTTCCCCAAACCAAGAGTGGTCACCTTCGTCGACACAAATATTAAATGAATATTTAATTTACTTAAATAATTAAATGAAATAGTGAAGGCGCGTGGCCTAGAGGTCAGGCTGACGCACTCATGGTCACTATACCGTGGGTTCGATTTCCAGACCGGACGGCGCACTGTGTTCTTGAACAAACTCCTTCGTTTCCCGTTGTTCTTGTCCCACCTCTTGATCAAGGGCGGGAGGGGTGAATGTTGGCCTGCTCGTCTAGCCAGCGGGGCGGCGTCATTTGAAGGCGAAAATAATGCATAATACATAGTGACCAGCAATGTGCCACAGCGTCTGATAGTCTGGTCTGTCACGTGAAATAAGATACAGGTAACTGTACATTAGTGCGGACTATAAGACCATTAGATTTCAGGATTTCTGGACCGTTAGATTTCAGAAGGTCAATCCTGTGCCTATATTGTAAATGAGAGGATTTATTTAAAGGACAAGTGTTTAGGACACTGTGATGTGAATGCGTTTAATAAACTGATAGTAAACTGATCGACCGTTTAGAACACTTCGTTGTCAACCTGATTAGAGTACCTATTGAAATATCGAAGTGTTTAGAATAGTCACTAACATGTCAATTTATTCAGGGCACTAAAATAACAACGTTTTTTATAATATTCACTTAACAAGGTGTTTTGAATACTTATTAAAATAGCAATGTGTTAAGATTAATTATCAAAATGCCAACACGTTTACAAGCTGTTTGTAGCAGTCATTTATATAATAGCTTGTTTAGAATAATCAAATTAATAGCAAATTAGCAATCCATACAATTTATAAATACTTAAACATTTAGCTATTCATTTATTATCTAGACTTTTAATGTCTTATTTGTTGTTTGTAAAGCTGGAAATGATAACCTGTTGACATCAGTTTGATAAGCTGTTTAAAACAGTTTAACAAGATAGGGTTACTAAGAAACGTTAATAGTGTCGGAAGGCAAATAGCTGGAACAAATACACCTCACTGGGCCCTCTAACAGTTCCATAAATTCAGCCTACCCCCATCAAAATTATTGGCCATGTGCCAAAATTATTATTATTATTATTATTATTATTATCGCACCAGGTGAAATGTTTAGTGGTATTTCGCTCGTCACTACGTTTTGAGTTCAAATACCACCAAGGTCGACTTTGCCTTTCAGCCTTTTTGGGTCGATAAAGTAAGTGTCAGTGAAACACTTGGATTCGATGTAATCGACGAGTCCCTCCCCACACAATTTCAGGCTTTGTGTCCATAGTAGAAAAGATTATTATTATTATTATTTACAATATTATACACTTACACGCAACGTTTCACATTTTTAATGTCATTTCACAAAATATTCAAACAATTGAAATGCTTTGAAGGGCAAACAGATTGTGATGGAGGAATTAGATTTTATCTGAGTCACAGAGAAGAGATTCTGCAAGGAGGCTGAATCCATAAACAAACACATTTCTGAAATTATAAGCTCTTTGACAACATTTCTACTACTTCCAGATCCATGTCTAGCGGTAGTGGAATATTTACCATTCTCTCCTTCCATAATTGTGGAAGGAAATCACCATTATATCAAACTAATGAGTAAAGAGTTAGTCTACTTACTCAAATGATAAACTGTTTAGATCGGGATGTTTATGGTACTGCGCCAAAGTCTTATTGCTGCCAACTGGAACAACTATTTTGTCGATCACGTGTAAAACTCCATTGTCTGCTACAATATCAGTCTCCAACAGTGCAGCACCATTCATGTAGTACATCTGTAGAAGAAAAAAAAAAGAAACATACAATTTATTCAAAAGCTGAGATTGTGAAAAGCGCTTACAGAAATATTTCCTTCCATCAGGTTTGTGTTCAACAACGAAATTCTCATTGAACCAATAACCGTTTTGTTTATTCTGTTATCGTTGAATCCATCGATTCTAGATCTGATTACATGTATTTCCCAAAAAAGAACGCTGTCTCACAGGTGCACCCAGGGATTTACGTTAAGGGCATCCATATCTGCGGGATATTCAGCCACGTGCACGTTAATTTAACAAGCATGGAGCGAAACGACCAAAGGATGCCCACTGTGGGAACGCAGGAGGTCTTCGTCTTCGGCGTAAATGTCCAAATATTATCAATATACCACGTGATTAAGTAACTGAGCAAATAGAAATATTTCGATAGATCGATTCCCTTATCTGTAAACAGGTGTCACGAAGTGGTTATCAAAAGTTCACCATTGTCATAAGAATGGGGTTTTAAAAAAAAAACGAAATAGTTGAGAGTGTTCATTACGTAGACGGAGATTGATTTCGTTGTATTCCCGAGTTGGTTTCATGTTTTCCTCGTTTTCAAAGCGCTTAGAGGAGAAGAGAAAAAGAGAGAGCGGATGGAAGAGAGAGAAAGGGAGAGTGAGAGGGATATAAAGTGTGTGTGAGAGAGAGGGAGGGAGGTGGGGGGCGAGCGATGACAGAAATGGTCACACGGATCATTAAGAGAGAGAGAAAGAGATAGAAAAAAGAAGTGGGATGATGACAAAGATGATCTCACGGATCGTTCTGGTGTTATTGACCGCTTGATACACACGTAGCTATTTTCATGATGTTCAGTGCTCCCCACCCCCACCCGCCACTGAGCTCGTCCACTTCGACTGACACCGCCCATCACCGCCGCCACCATTTCCGAAATCCCAACGGCATTATGGAACTTATTCATCATGACAACTAGAGACGACACGATATCAACATGATATAATAAACCGATATCGTCATCACGTGATAATCATATAACATTTATTATTGAAACACACGTGGTGATTACCAATGATGGCGTGACTAAGAAACAGACAACCCACCCTCCAACCCCCAGCATGCCCCTCCCCCTCGCTTCTAATTGATTTCCATTATGACCGTTAAATATCACTGAATGTTCTGCTAGAAACGTCAGAGATCTTATAATTATTATTATTATGATTATTATTATGGCCACCCGGAATACTCGTTGGCACGCCTGGCCAAATGCTTGGCGGCATTTCATTCGTCTTGACGTTCTGAGTTCGAATCCCGTCGAGGTCGACTTTGCCTTTCATTAAGTACGCAACTGGTACTTAATTTATCGACCCTGAAAGGATGAAAGGCAAAGTCGACCTCGACGGAATTCGAAATCAGAATGTAAAGACGGACGAAATGCCGCTAAGCACTTTGCCCGACGTGCAACAACAATGACAACGAGGAGCAGTATGAGTGTGTATAAGAGAGAGAGAGAGAGAGAGAGAGAGAGAGAAAGAGGGTGGTGGACGGAGTAGAGTAAAGGTGTAGAGAGAGAGAATAGGGATGTATTGCAATAGTACAAGACGATGATGTGAAGAATGTAATATGGCTGACTTAAAGTTAAAATGGATGAGTATATCTACAGGGCAACACCAGCAATATGGAAACAAAAGGATAATAATAATAATAATAATAATAATAATAATAATAATGATAGGTGACACAGAAAGCCTTCACAGCCAGATACAGTGGAAAGCAGAGAAGCAACAACAACAACAAGAGACGCGAAAGAAATTACTCCGAAGAATGATGGACCAAATCTTAGAGTGTCTCTAATCTAATCTAATCTAATTAGTGATAATCAGGCCGACAGGATGTGAGTGCGCGTGTGTGTGTGTGTGTGCGCGCACGTACATACACATGTTCATATGTGTGTGTGTGTATATAGACACATGTGTCTATATATATATATATATATATATATAAGTGTATGTGTAGTATATCTAAATTCGTATATATATATATATATATATATATATATATAAGTGTATGTGTAGTATA
>NC_069004.1:34577320-34584533 GCF_001194135.2 Octopus bimaculoides
ATATATATATATATATATATATATATATATATATATATATATATATATAGGTGTGTGTACATATATACACACCTTGGTGTGTGTGTGTGCATGTGATTGCATGAACTAACATATATGAATATACGTATGTATATATTTACATTGCATCATATATGAAAATATATATGCGTAAATAGACAACTACACACACACACATACATACATAAACGCCTATGTATGTATGTGTGTGTGTATTTACACAGGCACTCACAGAGACAGATATGTGTGTGTGTGTGTGTGTGTGTGTGTGTGTGTGAAGAACACCCCCACCGCACCGCCACCGAGTGTATATAACCAGCCTGGGTTTATAACAATGCAATGTGACAGCTAAAGACATTAGATTTCGTATTTTCGTTCACTGACTCTTTTACTAAGTACTCACCATTTCCAAAGACACGATTATGGTCCATTTACCGCTTAATTCACTCCAACAAGCAACGCAAAAAAAACAAAAAACAAAACTCCATTCTATTCTCCAAATTCTTTCTCTTATCTACGTATGTATGTATGTATGTGCGTATACGTATATATACGTGTGTGTGTGTGTGTGTGTGTGTGTATTTTGAGTGAGTAGTTGTTGTTGCTTTTGATGTTGTTGTTGTTCCTGTGGTCGTTATTGCTGTTGTAGAATGTTATTTTCATCATTATACACTCGCCTTATATATATTATGTTCGTTCTCATAATCACTTTTTCTTGTCAATCTGTCACTCAGTACACTTAGGAACGCCCGCTCACACACAACACTTACACACACACACATATATATATATATATATATACATATATATATAGAGAGAGAGAGATACACACACAAGCACACATATAAACGTATATATCTGTAAACACAGAGACATACATGCATGCACATATGCAAAAATATACAGAGAGGCATGTACACGCACGTGTTCATCAATGCATATATACAATTGGATACGTATACACACACACAAATACTTATATAAAACCGTTTCGAGCAAAATGCTCATTACCAAGGAGTGAACAATAACCATCGTTGGTGCTAACGATCTCCGTGCGATGTTTAAAAATAATAATAATAACAATCTTTACTATAGGCACAATTTAGAGGGGGGCAGTCGATTAGATCGACCCCAGTACACAACTGGTTCTTAATTTATCGACCCCGAAAGGATGAAAGGCAAAGTCGACCTCGGTGGACTATGAACTCAGGACGTAAAGACACACAAAATACCACTAAGCATTTCGCCCGTTGTGCTAACGATTCTGCCAGCTCGCCGCCTTTTGGCACAAGGCCAGCAATTTGTGTGAAAGGGGTAGTCAATTACAGCTACCCCAGTACAAAACTAATTCTTTTATTATTGACCCTGAAGGGAAGAAAGGCGAAATCGGCAACCGCCGACATTCGA
This sequence comes from Octopus bimaculoides, assembly GCF_001194135.2. Lineage (NCBI taxonomy): Eukaryota > Metazoa > Mollusca > Cephalopoda > Octopoda > Octopodidae > Octopus > Octopus bimaculoides. Next base: position 34,578,746 of record NC_069004.1, read on the forward strand.
ACTCAAACATTAAGTCGGAAGAAATATCACCGAGCATCTTGTTTCAGCCATTTGACTGCCGCCATGCTGGAGCATCGTTTTTAGTCGAACTAATCGACCCTAGGACTTATTCTTTGTAAGCCTAGTGCTTGTTCTATCGTTCTCTTATACCGAACCGCTAAGTTACAGGAACGTAAACATACCAACATCGGTAGAGTAAAAATTGGAATCAAAGGGATCCATAGGTAAAAACTGGTTGCGAAGCACTGCTCTAGTGTATGGAATGAGTGGAACTCAGCTGTTATTTCTCGTTGTTTGTGCGACCGTGTAGAGGCTTCCTTGTTGGCTCACAACGGAAGAAATCGATATTGTTGTTTTTTCAGCCCTGGATTAATCCAGTTCTATCACATGATCAAAGACATTCCAGCCGTGACCATCTTGTTTTCCTTTATGTATCGTGGACGACCATTAGCCCTTATTTTTTAAGCGGTATGGTTTCAATCGAGAGCGGATCGAACTTCAGTGGCTGGGAACAAGAAGGAGCGGGAGGAGTAGGAATGAAGAAGAAGAAAAGTATAGAATAAGTTAGGGGAGATGATGATGACGATGATGCTGACAATGGTCATGATGGTGGTGGTGATGATGATGATGATGAGGAGGAAATATCTTGATAAAACTGAACAGAGACAATTTACGAAACCGAAAACGCCATTAACAACAACAACAACGATGACGACGATAACACATCGATGGACGTCACATAGAAAAATCAGGGAACGGAGAAGATGCAGCATCACCTACATCGCCACCACCACAGACACTAATATCATCATCATCATCATCAACACGAAAACAATGAATGCTTCTCGGTTTATCAGATCTGACACAGAAAAAGGAAGAGAAACACCAAAAATAACAACAGAAATAATAATAATAATAATAATAATAATAATAATAATAAAAATAATAAAAATAATAATAATAATAATAATAATAATAATAATAATAATAAAAATAATGATGATAATAAATAAAAGCCGAAAATCAGAAAAAGGGAGTAAAAGAGCCCTAAAAGCTTATCTTATTTTGATCCTGGATATTATAGCCTTAAACATAATGTAGGGACTCGGTTTGGTCACTAACAGAATTATGAGGTTCTTCTTGTCTCTCGGTCGCCGCCATGGAACTAGAGAGGGCTGGGGGTGGCGGTGGTGGTGGGGGTGTTGGTGGTAGTAGTAGTGGTAGAGGAAAATGAGGAGCAGAGAGAGAGAGAGGTAGTAATGGTATTAGTGGTTGTGGTGGTGTTGATGAAAATGAGTTGGTGGCAGATCAGTGATGGTTGTGATGGGGATGCTGGGGCAGGTGGTGGTGGTGGTGTGGTGGTAGTGGTGGTGAAGATGAGATGGGGTCGTGGGGATGGTGGTAATGAGCGAGGTGAGGATAAGGGTGTAATGGCGAAAATGACAGAGAGAGAGAGAGAGAAAGAGAGACAGTGTTTAGGTTGTAGTAGCGAGTGGCAGTCATAATAAGAGATACATTGGTGGGGTGGGGAAAATGAGGGGCAGTGGGAGGTTGTAGTGGCAAAAATGAGAAGTAAAGGGAAAGGGTCAGGGGAATATAATAGGGGATGGGCGTAAATGAAATGAGACGGAGGGACTGCGCGGCGGTATTAGTGGTGGTGGTGGTGGTAAATAGATGAGGTTTAGAGGTGGATGAAAACGAAAGAGGAGGTAGGGGTTAAAAGAGAGGTAGAGGGAATAGATAATGAGAAGCTGAAATTGAGATAAGGGTGTCCATTGGGGTGGTGAAAATACGACAGAGGTAGTTAAGAAGGGTAGAGAATATTTGAGAGAGGTGGGGTAGAAAGTAAGAGAAATACAAAGAAGAGAGAGCAAGAGAAATAAAGGTGAGAAAGAGAGAGAGGAAGCGAAAGAGAAAGAGAGAGTTAAAGAGATGGTAATAGATATATAAGCAGATAGATAAATAGAGAGCGAGCAGGACAGGTAGGTAAGAATTATCACCACCAAATGGATAGAGAAATGAAGAGGTAGAGAGTGACAGGAAGAGAGGATGGGAGACAAAAGAAAAGGGAGATAGAAAGAAAGAAAAGCAAGAGAAACAGTGAGAGAGAGAGGTGATAGTTATAGATAGGGGTGGAGAGATAAAGAGAGGTGGGCATGACAGGGAAGGGAAATAGATGAAGATATGATAGAGGGAGGAGGGTTAAAGGAGGAGGATGGGAAAAAGGAAGGAAAAATGGAGTGAGAGAGAGAGAACATAGCAAAAGAAAGAGAGAAGATGTGAGGAAAGAGAGAAGATGTGAGGAAAGAGAAAGAAATAATGAAAAAGGAATAGAGAGAAAGGGGTGAAGGGGGAAGAGCGGGAAAGAAATATAAAAGGGTATTTGAGATAACGATAGGTGGAGAGGGAGGTGACTGGTGGCGATGGGGAACGTTTGAGTTGTGGTGGTGGTGGTGGAGGTAGGCGGGTATTGTATTGGTGTGAATTGTGATGGTTGTGGTGATGGTGACGGTGGTTGTAGTGATGGTGGTGGTGGTGATGGTGACGGCGGTTGTAGTGGTGGTGGTGGTGGTGATGGTGACGGCGGTTGTAGTGGTGGTGGTTGTGGTGACCCTTTAGGAGCATCAAATGGTGACGGTTTTAGTTGTGCTAACATTAGTTGCTGTTGTTGGTACTGTTGTTGTAGTGGCCTCAGTGTTGGAGGAGGCTGTGGTGACAGTGGTAGTGGATGTTGCATTAGTGTGAATGGTGGTGAATGGCTGTGGTGGTGGTTCTTACGACAGTCAAATGGTGACGGCAGCTAATAATGGTGGCAGTTGCAGTGATAGTTGTTAGTGTGGTGGTAGTGGTGGTTGTCTACGTGGTGTTGATGGTAGCGATGGTGCTAGTATAGAAGATAAAAAAAAGCAAGGAGTGAGGGCAGTGGAGTTAGCCTTCATCGTAGAAGGTTAAATCAATGGATAGGGAAGTGAAGGTAGATGGATGGGTAGGTAGGTAGGCAGGTAAGTAGGTAGGTAGGTATGAATGTAGATAACTAGGTAGGTGGCGGGTAGGTAAGGTGAGAGCTTCCAAGGCTCTCTACAAGCCAGAGGTGCCATTTACGAAGCTGGAACGATGTTCCGTTCCTTCATTTGATTGTTAAATGTTGTCGGACAAAGAGGAACATTCTTTGTGTTTCGTGTATTTATTTATTTATTGAGTGAAGGTGTGAGGGAGTGAAGTAGAAGAGAGAGAGAGAGAGAGAGAGAGAGTGACAGAGAGAGAAAGAGAGAGAAAGAGAGAGAGGGGTAGAAAGGACAGAGGAACTGAATGAAATCCGAAGAGAAAAAAAAAGAGGTGAGAAGAGATAAAAGACAGAAGAAAGATGGGGGTGTTGTAAACGGAGAGAAAAATACATTATCTCATCAGAATTCCGAGCTGTAGCCCATATTATCGCGATCGATTACATATCGATGTCAAAATCACCATAATTCTCATCATTAACAACATTGCCACTTACAGATCCATCGTCATCGTCACATCCGCCGCCGCCGATATCGCCATCGACGTCGCTGTCATCGTGACCAACATCATCGCTGACATCACGCTAATGGTGATCGCCACAATTTGTTACCATTATTAAATTCTGGCAGAATCGTTAGCACGCCGGGCAAAATGTGTTCTGAGCTCCAATTCCGACGAGGCCTTTCATCCTTTCGGGATCGATAAACTAAGTACGATTTGAGAACTGGGGGTCGATGTAATCGATTATCCTCCACCGTTCAAAACCAAAATGGCTCTGTGCCAAAATCTGAAATCCTTCTCATTTTGTGGCCAAATCGTTAGAGTCGGACAAAACGCTTAGTGAGATGTACAAAAGTACGAAAATTTACATCCTTGAGTTCAAATCTTGCTGAGGTCAACATATCATTCATCCGACATGGGTCGTTAAAATACATCAAGTGTGTGTGAATGAATAAGTATGTGTGTGTGCGTGTGTATGTGTGTGTGTGTTTGTGTGTGTGTGTACTCTGTGCAGTTCCCAGTCAACTTGGTATTCATAATACATTTAACTTTATTCTTAGCATCATGGCTGACATGATGGTTGTGTTGTTATTCTTAAACTTGCTTTAACAAAATGACTTTAATCATACCTGTGTGTATGTGCGCACGCACACATACACACACACACACACGTGTGTGTCCATATGAATAGATGAGGACGCTTTGAATTGATGCAAACTAAACATGAAAAATGCCGCCCGACTGCAACAGGGAGACATGCCTACAAAACGTTTAGAAAATATCGCTCTGCGGCAGAGACAGGATATCTAACGCCTACGAACATGCAATAGTGTCGGAGCCATGTTGGTTATATATCACGCTGTGTCAAAGATATGTTACATTAATATATTAAAATGGCGTCTTGCGAGAGAAACGTTAACTAAACAGCAAATGATGTCTGCTGCCGTTTGAGAGATGTAACGAAAAGATTCTTAAATTTTGAATAAAGGCATTGTAGGGTTACTATATTCAAATAAGGGCCATGGCATCCGCAGTAAGACTTGCAACTGTTAGAAATTAATGGGAAAAGGAAATGAAGAAAATACTACGAGATAGGTAGGTAAATAAATGGAATGATACACTGACAGGTGATCTACGTGTCTGTGTGTACGTGTATGAGTAAAAATATATATATATATATATACAGGTGTTGGACAAAATAATGGAAGCACCTAGCACCATAATTTTGAATTATCTATAAAACCATCAAAAACTTGTTTATTTTTATGTTTCTTGATTTATTATTAGTGTTGCTTAATATGTTATGTTAAAATTGCTGTTTCGTTTCAGATATCATCAAAAAAAGGTAATTAAGATTCATTAAAATGACAGATCTATCGGACTTTCAAAGAGGTCAAATTGTTGGTGCTTGAATAGCAGGCGCTAGCGTAACGAAAACAGTCGAAATAAGTACTGTCTCGAAGGTAATAACAGCCTTTGAGAAAGACGGAAAAACCTCCTCGTGGAAACAAAACTCCGGAAGAAAAACGTTATGCCATTTTGTTTAGGACAGGTATAATTACCAACACAGGAACAAAGCAAAGAATTCTCATACAATGCGTGACGGTCCTCCTGTCCGAGAATTACATGAAAAATACACATGTCTGCGGTATACTCGGCCACTTACATGGTTATTCAGTACGTCTCGTATTTCAGTTTATCGAACATTTCTGAACGAGATCCATACATCAAAACAAAGCGGGATTAATAAGGGATTAGTAATCCGAACAAAAATATTTAAGCTCTCTGCAGATACAAGTCAACCAGGCTAACAAAGTTATGTGATTTACCTGGAATTCAATACCAATCACAAGACCTGTGTGTGTGTGTGTCCTACGATGCACATGTGTGTATGGAAAACTAAGTTTGAGTTTACCGGCGTTAAATCCGATCTTTATGTCTCTAGTGTGAATATATCTATGTTGCCTTTGATCTGAAGACACTTGTATCATAGCTCCTGGATTTTACACAGAGTTGTGTGTGTGTGCGTGTGCGTGTGCGTGTGTGTGTGTGTGTGTGATCGAATATCGAATCCTAATCTTGAATTGATCTTTTACAATTGTTCAAACGATTCATTTGTAGAACTGTATGTATAGAACCCAGAGCTATGATTTAAGGGGTTTCAGATCCAAGAAAACACAGATAATTGCGTATTGTATACACACACACACAAACACGGATATTACGAAGAGAGAGAGAGGGAGGGAGAGAGAGAGAGAGAGAGAGGGAGAGAGAGAGAGAGAGA
>NC_069004.1:34584543-34589701 GCF_001194135.2 Octopus bimaculoides
GGAGAGAGAGGGAGAGAGAGGGAGAGAGAGAGAGAGGGAGAGAGAGGGAGAGAGAGAGAGAGAGAGACACACACACAAGCAGTGAGGGAGAGAGAGAAAGAGAGATAGAGAGCATAGGGATATATATACATATGTGTGTATATATATATATCGACACTAACATAAGGAAAAGTGCGCACAATTCGCCATATTCGTATATACATACATGATATACACACATAATTATACATACGTATGCACGGATATAGGGATATATACATTAAAAAAAAATCTCGCTAGATCGAAGTGTGGTTAATATTACATATCCCTACTTCACAACAACGAGAACAAGAACAACACATTAGATTAAAAGCAAATATTTACATAGACACCCGAATCTAATTTCCCGCCTATAATTGATTTTGGGCGGAAGAATTGGATGGGACACGGATTGGAATGCAAGCCTGTTATAATGGAGGCAACCACCAGATATCGCCTAAGGGGATTTATTGCAAGTGTGTGTGCGTGCGTGCGTGAGTATATGTGTGTCTATATATATATATATGTATGTATATATTTTTATAAATGCATAATCATATATACTTACATATAGTATACCTACACAAAACTATAGATATATTTGCATATATATACACATATATAATTATATACATACACAAAGCATACATGCGTAAATATGTATACATATACAGACATACACACACACATATATACCTAGATATTGATACACACACACACACACATATACAAGTAGATATATATTCACAGACCTTCTCACACACACACACACACACACACACACACACACACACACACAAACACACACGTATCTATGGAATTCCCAGCAACCTATCATCAATTGAGGTGCAGGTAATTCAGTCACTCGAACAAGCTGTCCTCGTGGTAAAACGACGGAGTTCCCATCTTCATCTAATATTAGCTGTCTCAATCAGTAACTATTTATCACTTTTAAGATTGCTTGATGTGACTTAACGGTAATTTAACTGCTATTTCTGTCAGATCAGGTGATCACTGAGACGCTCGACGCTGCTATTGTTATTTCGCCTTTCATTTTGTCATTGCGATTGTCGATGTTTTTTCTGTTTCAGCTCAACCGTGGTTGATCCCTGATGAGGCAGACCTCTGATCCAAGCAAAACCATCAGTCACTACTATTCCGTATTTTTAAACGTATGGAAGCTTATAGTCTCTAATACTTGAGTCACTTCCTTAAGTACGATTCTAGTGCGTTTCTGTTGCTATAACTAACACGCCATGTTACAACGTACAAGTTCCCAGATCGTATCATCGCTATATTTATTATTTTTATTATTTTGGTCAGTTTTATCGATTATTTCATTGCCAAGGTCTTGTTATTGCCAAAGCGCTCGCCATACTTATATTTGTGTTGTTTTCTAGTTGTTCCCCTTCTTCATTATTATCATTATTGTTATTATTATTATTATTATTATTATGATGTTATTTTTTCCCCCTTAATATCGACGTCGTCAAAGCAGACATTATTATTGTTGGTATTGGCGTTGCTGTTGCTGCTGTAGTCTATTATTGTTGTTGTTGATGATGATGATGATGTTGATGATGATCTTTTTATTTTCCTCTATTTGAATACGATTGTTCATCTTGTGGTAGTTGCTGTCAAAAATAATCGTTAATATTGCCGCTGTTGTTGTTGTTGTTACTGATGTTCCGACGCAGACATTATTCTTGTTGTTGTTGTTGTTGATGTAATCACCGCAATACATTTTGCTACCAATGGCAGTTTTATTGCAGGTGCCCTGCCAGCGGATACTTATTAACCACCAAAAAGTACATTTTTCATGCTTCTTAAATTACTCATTTCACGGCGATACAACAACAAGGCCAACGACTTTTGAGGGGAGGGTGATTTCTTGACTAAATGGATACTAGTACTTGAATTGCACTCGTTACTTCACTTTAGCGTTTAGCCCGTGTGCTAACGATTCTGCTAACTTGCCGCCATAATAATAATAATAATGATAATAAAAATAATAATAATATTACATGGAACAGATAGGGGCTGCAATAAAAGCGGAGCACTTGCAGAAAACAGCATTGCTTGGAAACGCTCAAATACTCCGGATGGTGCTCAAAAAATAAAAGGTGTTACCATAGTTCACTGGTAGTGAACAGCTAACACCGTAGTACATCCCCAGCGTTAGAAGCTGTGCAAAAGTAGTAGTAGTAGTAGTAATAATAATCTTTTCTAATAAAACCACATGGCCTAGGAGGGGACTAGTCGATTACATCGACCCCAGTGTTTCACTGGTACTTAATTTATCGAGCCCGAAAAGACGAAAGGCAGAGTCGACCTCGGTGGAATTTGAACTCAGAACGTAAAGACGGAAGAAATGCTGCTAAGCACTTTGCACGGCGTGCTAACGACTCTGCCAGTTCGCTGCCATAAATAATAATAATTTATTATTGCCACAGTGGTAACGACACAATAGACATTACTCAGACAAATTTACAAAACAAAGTAAGCTTAGAGAATAAAATTTTAGAAAATAGAGAAAGCAATAATTTAAAAACAGAACTAGAAATATAAGACAAGACGTGAACCAATAGGAGGAGAAACCCCTGGAGACAAGTGGTGGGAAACCTGCCATTCCAGTAGCTCTTACGGATATAGGGTAAGTGCCGACTGTCAGATGTATTCTCTGGCCTTCATGTATATACAGATAATAGGCCAATACAAGTGGGTCATATCTGACAATTATACCCTTGCCTCTCTGTAAATATGTTGATGATTATGATGACTATGATGATGCGCATGTAATAGTAATGATGATGATGATGGTGATGATGTTTTTTTGGTGGGGAGTGAGTTTCCACGAAACTTCGACAGATATAAACATCGTTATATAAATAAATAATGTTGATATGAATTTATATTTTATGAAGAAGAGAAGAAGAAGAGGATGGAGTGGGAAGAGGTAGAAGTAATGACAAAATTATACAAATCAGGGAAAAACTGGAGCAAACTTTTACGTGCACTGATTGCATATACATGCATCCATACACGCTACCAACACATATCTAAGTTTAAACACACACGCACGGGCCTATGGGTGTAAATACCGCAACACAATATATGATGCCATATATAATTATATGCATAAATGATAACTATACGAATATATATATATATATATATATATATATATATATATATATATATATATACACACACACAAATATATATATTCATCAGTGTGTGTAGGTGCGGTGTATCATGCATTTTGTATTCCTCTCTTTGTACGGCAACTATCAATGAATACATCTGGACGCAATCTGCTAAAATGTAGAAATACAGCTAAAAGACGGATTGAATAAAACCTTGTTCGAATGAATATTTAATCTTCTCCACTGATAAGGCTCTGCACGTGTTTAACACAATGCTCTATTGAGCACTTATAAGTTTTCTACCGCAAAATATCCATAAAATAAGTACATAAATAATTATACACACACACACACACACAACAAGAGAAAAAGATTTCTGTTGATTCACTGAAAAGCAATAAATTATAAAACTACACGAGCAGTGGATGGCTGTAAAATGCCAAAACTGTGAGTTTCTCGTTTCCGCTTTTTCAGGAGACAATCTGAGCCTGTCTATTGCTTCTTAAAATTTCTTTAGGGTTGAATGTGTTTTACTGTATTATATAAAAGCTCTGGAGAAATGCTTATCTTAATTTTCCTTTTAAAATCATGCAAAATAATATCAAATAAACACACGCAAATACACAAATGTTTATATTATTTTTAATGGACAATACACAAAACTGATTCAAAAGTTATGTTAACCCATTGAGTCCCACTGTCCTATAAATAGGACACTAAATGAAAACATTAAATAAGCTATATCACACCGTCTCAGTGCCCTATTTATAAGACACCGAGTATTTCCATTTCTACTTGAAGTCAAGGAGTTTTAATAATAATTTTCTTTATTTTAACTTATTTTCCATCATCTGTAAAAATTTAAAAGCAATATTCAGAAATTTAAGTACTCTAGGACTTAATGGGTTAAATGGCACTTATATACATGACTGTCAAGGGTCACATGTTATCTTTTACAAAGAAAAGTTTTTTCAGCGACTTCGAAGTTTATGAAGTCCTATGAAAAGCGAGCAAGTGAAGAATTCGAAGTCACTGCCAACGCTTTCCATGAGAAAGTTAATCACTATGTGTTCAGTAATACTGCAGTTTAATGTTAGATTGCTTTTATATATAAGTTGGTGTAAAACAATCGTTAATATTGATACAATAGTACGCCGGACAAAATGCTTAACGGCATTTCGTCCGTCTTTACGTTCTGGGTGCAAATTCTGCCCAAATCGACCTTACTTTTCATCCTTTTGGGATCGATAAAATAAGTACCAGTTGGACATTGGGGTCGATGTAATCGGTTTACTGTTTCCCTGGAAATTGTTGGTTCTGTGTGTGTGTGTGTGTGTATATACACATACACACATATATGAATACATATATATATATATCTCTCCTCTCTTTCTCTCTATATATACATATATATTTATATATATGTGGCTGTACATGTGAGTATACACACACACACGCACACACACATACATATATATGCATTAGACACGTGTGCGTGTATGTTGTATCGTAAAAGTCTCAATTTACCGATAAGTGCTCATTGCAAAACACAATCGCCACCGCACCTCCGCAGCCCTATTGTAATGAATAAGCACAAACAAGGAACTTGGAAACGGTATCGAATTACAGAAGGAATCGAAAGAAAAAAGTGTTGGAAGGAGAAAGTTTACAAGTCGTAAATATATTTGCTGTTTGTTGTATTAGAGGCAGCCATATTGTTAACATTTGTGGTTCTGTGGGAAAATTGCCGAAAATCTGAACCTGGGATACCATAACAGCAGCTAGGCTGATGATTGTGATAGTGATGTTGATGACGATGATGATGATGATCTTGTTGATGATGTTCATGAGAATGGTGATGATGATGACGACGTTGTTGAGGGCAATGATGATGATTGTAATGATGATGACAACGATGATAAAGTTAAATTGTATTTAATTGATCCTCCTGTACTGTCTTTATATACATACATACATATATATATATATATATA
>NC_069004.1:34589826-34591201 GCF_001194135.2 Octopus bimaculoides
GTATCTTTCAATACATGTCAACGCTTTTAAAGCATGCTTTGTTGACTTTCAACGTAAGTTGAATTCTATATATATATATATATATATATATATATGTATATACACGTACATGTAGATGTTGCCGAAATTTTCCTGGATTTAAGGGTGTCGCGAAAGGCCTGGGTGGAGGGCCAAACTTCTAAGCTCTATCACAGTGCATAGAAAAACAGAAGGACCGCTGTGGATCTGAGAGGGAAATATGCTGATTGAAATCATAATTAACTGATTTTCCAGTATTTTCTTTGATGCAAACCCGAGAACTTCTCAGCAACCCCTCGTATTACCCAATGAAATATTGGATAATGGCTGTGCTGGGAAAATAATGTAAAAAGATGGCGTCACGGACACGGGTGGTAAAAATGTGATTGGTAAATTGTCCAGTTAGAGTTGACCTAGGGCTAAACAACAACAAGCATCACTACCCACCCTACAATAAACACCACACCTTGGAACCACGCCGCCACAAACATCGTTAAATACACGCCAATCATAATAACAGACATATGAACCAAAACAAAAGAAAAAAAAAACATTCTGGGTAACAACACTTGTATTTATATGAGAAGTACAAGTAGTAATAGTAGTAGTGGTAGTGGTGGTCGTAGTTGTTGTTGTTGTTGTTCATTTTGTAGCAGCACCGGTAGCGCCATGGAAGCGCCAAAAATTATGGTGACTGCGTGCAATCGAAGCTGACAAGAACACAATTAAAATATATGACTCTTTTAGTGGTGCTCGATGGAAGATTCCAGCAGTGCGTACAAATGCGTGTGTCCGTGTGTGTCCGTGTGTGTGTGTGTGTGTGTGTGTGTGTGTGTGTGTGTGTGTGTGTGTGTGTGTGTGTGTGTGTGTTCGCGCGCATGCGTGTGTACACATATATATAGATGCAAGTGTGTGTGTTTGAATGTGTAAATATACATATATATACACACACAGAGAGGAAAGAAAGAGATTATATGTATTTATGTATGTATAAATATATGAATGCGTATATGTGTGTGTGTGTGTGTGTGTGTGTGTGCGTGCGTGAATTATGTCTTCTCAGAGAACCCGATGCTAGTTCTTCATACAAACACACGCATGCATACGAACATATATATATGAGCACAAACACACAAATGTACACAGACTAACACACGTCTACACACTCATGTGTGACAACACACACACACACACACACGTATATATATGTATCATGTCTGTATATTTAGCATATATATGGTGTTGTAGACAGGTATGCATACATTGTGCCAAATAAATGCTTTTGTGTATGTATATGTGTGTGTATGAGTATATATATCTATATCTATCTATCTATATATATATATATATATATATA
>NC_069004.1:34591301-34591905 GCF_001194135.2 Octopus bimaculoides
ATAATAATAATAATAATAATAATAATAAATTCCTTACTAAGGAAATGGGTTTTCCGTTGAATAATGTCTTCACTCTAGGTTACCTATGCATAAATTACTAAGCTCACACAATATTTAAATATTTGTTTTAGGGGACGCTGGCATTCATTTTGCTTTTTTTTTTTTAGTTTGGTTTACAATCAATCGTAATCATTCCGATATCATTGATCAGTCAATGGTGACTGGTGACTGATGGCTTGTCTCTTATTTATATTTATATATATGTTATTTCTATTTTATTTTAATTGTATTATACTTACTTTTTTGTAAGTCTTCGGCACGAAAGGGATTCGTTTAAAATTATTTTCCACCTTTAGACGTACGTCTAGAATGAACCGTGTGTATATAAATATATATGTGTTTGTGTGTGTTTGTGGGGGGGGGGGTCTGTGTATAAGTGAACACAATATAGCCACCCATACATAACCACACACACACACAATATATATGTGCGTGAATGTGTGTGTGTGTGTGTGTGAAAGAGAAAGATATGTTATATAGTGAGATACTTAATTGCCTATGTTCGTGGTTGTGCGTGTATATATATATATATATATATATATAT
>NC_069004.1:34592303-34594788 GCF_001194135.2 Octopus bimaculoides
TATATATATATATATATATATATATATATATATATATATATATATATCTACTCACACAAATACGTGTACATATGCACATATACATATATGCGTCTATGCGCATGTATGTGTTGGTGTACATGCAGATAGGTAACAGCATTTTAGTGTAGATAAAAATAGAAATCGGGTATAGAAAATAATTCGATCTGGATGCAATGACTCAGAAAGGAAACATGCCCGGAATTATAGGTTCGGGGCTTTTAAATGCATCTTGTTATACCTCATATTGATTTCAGTAATAACATGTGTGTGTGTATGTGTATATATATGAATGTATATATACATGTATATGTATGCGTGTGTATACATGTATACACGCGCATATGCGTGTATGTATGCAATCGTGTGTGCTGTTTATGTCTTTGTGTGAATCTGCTTTGAATGTGGTTGTCTTTAGCCTTTGTATTCATTACTGACAGCTGTTTGTAAATTATGTGTGTGTGTGTGTATGCATGTATTTCCATATATTCACACACACATGCTTATGCATGTGTATGTATGTATGTATGTATGTATGTATGTATGTCGTGTAAATGTCTACATACATAAATCTAAGTATAAATGCACACAGACACACATAATCGTCTGGAAAATGAAAATTCATGAATTACAACACTGAAAGCCTTCGTACCGATCATCGGACGATCACGAAAAATAGAACAATAATTTTTTAAATATATATTTGGTATACAAGAATATTGTTGCAATATCATAGCAGACGTTGATTGGTTGGCATGTACGTCATTAAACCATTCTTCAAGAGATGTGCAACTTTTAGCTCGTAACGAAGTAAAGATACGAATGGTTTTATTATGCAAGGCAATATGATAGTTATCAAAAATATGTGTGTATATTTCTTCATGTTCTTATTTGCTTCAGTCTTTAGACCGCGACCCTGCTGGGGCACCGCCTTGAAGAAATATAGTCGAAAGAATCAAGCCCAGGATTTTTCTCATATCATAAAGTTTCAAATAGATGCTACAAAGCATTTTATCCAGTCCGCTATTCTCTTACTTCGCCGCCAGATATTATCTCAGACATATTACAGAATAAGACAGTTTTATTATTAGGCGCAGGCGTGGCTGTGTGGTAACATGTTTGCTTTGCAACCAAATAGTTCCGGGTTCAGTCCCACTGCGTGTCACCTTGAGTAAGTGTCTTCCACTATAGCCTGAAGCCGACCACAAACTTGTGAGTGGACTTGGTCGATGGAAACTGAAAGAAGCCAGTCGCATACAGATGTGTGTTTGTGTGTATGTTTACCCCATGGACACTTGACAACCAGTGCAGGTTTCTTTATGTCCCTGTAACCTAGCAGTTCAGCTAAATAGGGAGATTGAAGTGCCAAAGACCAAAGCAAGTACAGGGGTACATTCGTTTGACTAAAGATACAAAATTCTTTCTATAATTATTCGAAAGACGCTTCATGGAAGAGCCTATATTCTATAACATTTTGTTGTTCTTCGGAACTTTCCATTCTGCTGGGTATACGAGGAAAGGCAGAATCATGTTGGGAGTTGTTTGTTTCAGAAAATATTTTTGCGTCTAACCCTAAATTCCATCTTTTTGTCTCTAAATACTCTTTTCAATGACCGGAGCATTTCCCTCAGAAGACAGAGAGAAAGAGAGAGAGAGAGAGAGAGAGAGAGAGAAAGAGAGATAGTGGAACACACACACACATCCAATGATATTTGAATGGTTGGGTGGTTGGATGACTGGAAAGACAGATGGCCGGGTGCATGGTTAGTTTTATGGATGGGCGAACGATTGAAGATGAAGGATCAAATCGTAGATAAAGAGGCGGATAGGGTGGCGGGTGGATGGTGAGAAAAATCGATATATCGAAACGTGGGTGGATGGATCAAGGCAGGAATGGTTGAGTAGACGGAGGGAGGGGTGAACGGTTGGACGAGGCCGTGTTTCTCCTTTCGCCCTTAACAATTAAATAAACGTAGCGGGAACAAAGGCAGGACTGGGTCACGCCAGTGCTTTCGCATTACAATTCCGCACCTCATTTTCTCCTTATACACATTTGCACACGTAATCTCCATATATAAATGTGCGAATGTGTATATGTATATGCATGTATATATATATACACACATACATAGATACACAGATGAATTATATTATATACTTAGACTATATATATATATATGCGTGTATATATGTGTGTATATACACACATACGTAGATACACACATGAATTATATTATATACTTAGACTATATATATATACATATATGTTTATACATATATACATACACATATTTGTATATACAAATATATATATATACATACATATACATATATATATATACATACATACATATACAAATATATATATACATACATATACATGTATGCATATATACATATAAGTGTGTGTGTGTATTTATACATCCATACATATAAGTGTGTGTACATATATATATATATATATATA
>NC_069004.1:34594798-34598222 GCF_001194135.2 Octopus bimaculoides
TATATATATATATATATATATATATATATATATATATATTCACACTTACATACTTCCATATACCCATATCTATACATATACGTTTATAATACTATTCACTTCCCATGCTGTGACGAATTAAGTGACGAATCGTCCATTCAATGAAATGGAATCATAAAAGAAAGCCTTTCTCCCCAGTTAGCAACTCAATGAATAAACTGTACAATTGAGCTGTCATCTAGCGTCTGGCCGCAGGCGTCACAATTGGCGGAGCGCTCTTTACATCATTTAACTTAAAGTCCCAGCAGAGCAGACCCGGTTAGGGGCACGGCCGCCGCCATTACTTTCGTCGATGCTAGAGCATTTTTACAGTTTCGCTTGCAAATGTGAAGTTCATTCTGTAGTTATCTCTATGGAGATGTGTTTATGTGTATGTACAAGTTCGTGGTGTGTTAGTGTGGTTGTGTGTTAGTATGGCTGTGTGACCAAATGTTCGACTACCGACATATTTGTTTTGCTTTGTAAGTGACGGCTTAGCTGTGTGTTTTACATGCGGAACTGATCGAAGCACATTATATCTATCTATGCATCTATTTATCTCTCCTTCCTTCTATCCATTCATCTACCTTTCTATGTATCTCTCCATACATCTAGCCATACATATATTTATCTATGTGTCGAGTCATCCACCCATTTATTTACCTATCAGTCTGTCGAACAATTTATCAATCCGTTCTATCCATCTATCTATCTATCTATCTATCAACCTACCCATACAGACAGACAGATGAATGTTTGCGAATGCGTGAGAATGCAAGTGATTTAAGAGTTATTCTGTACCTGTGTACATACATCAACTCCATACACAGACAGGATTGTTTTTTATACTACAGTCATACACAGAAAAATTACGCCACCCCTATACATATGAGGGCGTGTGTATGTGTATTATACACGTTAATATATATATATAATGTATATATGCTCATGCATTTACATCATGGCTGTGATTATTGCAACAAAACAAAACGTTCAATAAGCCTGCTGAGAAATATTCGCCATTTTGTAACAATACCGAATAGATCAACTTACAAAGTACATATTTCGTTATCACTGTAATTATGTTCAGACTGTTAAATCTACAAGTTTTTTTTTCATTCTCTCTCTAAATTTTCTCTTATTCCTTTCTGTCAAAGAGCGTAGGCTCGAAACGTAAAAGACTTTTTTCCATTTTCCGGAGTGTCACACTATTACACTTGCTTGTCGTTCATACACCTGTCTCTGTCTTTTGTTTTTCTATATATCTCAACTATATATGTATATATATATATATATATATATATATATATATATATATATATATATATATCCAATGATAAATAAGACAAAAGAAAACATTTTCTATGCCAATATGCTGAGAAATAGACTTTATATCGTCAATTACCACATACAATATTTTTCACTGTGAATATACAGCGAGGAAAGCAAGCTAACAGAATTTTTTTTAAATTTCGTTATCACCGAATCAGACCGATTTCTGGATTAATCCATAAAGGATTTATGGATTAATCAGTGGAGAACGCGATAAGAAATAAATGGGATACTTACATACACCCATGGAAAAAATAGATGCAAAGTCATGAGTTCATTTAAGTACCCCAAATATACCCAAATAGAAATTCTGTAGTAAGGCTCAGCACACGTGTAATTTGGTCACGAAACTCACATAGAGTCGGCAAAAGTCCCGAAGTGAATGGTAACAAATTTACATCTGATATAGGATAACATTTTTCAAAATTTATATATATCGGTGAATAAAGTCCGCTAAGTAGCTCTCTGGTCTTTAATTACTTTTAAACTTTTGCCGATTAAATAATAATAATAATAATGATAATAATTCTCTCTACTCTCCGTGCACGTACTGAATTCGGAGTGGGGGGGGGGACGTAATCGACCTGCACTGTTCAACTGATAGTTATTTTATCTATCATCCGAAAGGATGAAAGGTAAAGTCCAAGTCGGCGGAATTTAATATCAGAATGTAAAGGCGGACGAAATGCCGCTAAACCTATTGTCCGGCGTACTATCGATTCTGCCATCTGACCGCCTTAATAAGAACGACAATAACAAATATTACACTCACACACACATATATATACACGTGTATGTGTACGCATACTAACATCACATAAATATGTAGATATGTGTGTGTGAGTGTGTGTATGTGTGTGTATGTGTGTGAGGATGCACATACACCCCAACACTGATGTATAGAGTGTGGTAGTGTTTAAAGCCGTGGGGTGTATCAATCATTGCATATCCATGAGGAATGATTATAAACTTTGTTGCATTCCGATAGTCGTGATATAAGCTCCAGGGTAGACGAATAGCACGAAGATACCCGAGAATGCCCGAAGGGCTTTCCGAACTCATTATCTGTTGTGAACAGGTTTCTCAACCAGTCATATACAGATCAATAATAATGGCAGATAACGAAACAGTTCGAAGATGTTGTGATAAGGAGTCAACGAAACAGACTTTATATATAGCAATATATACATATACATACATTCGCACTCCGCCCCCACCCATTTGTGTGTATATATATATATATATTATATATATATATATATATATATATATATATACGGACGTAAGGGTGTGCACGTGCGTCTTCATGTTTGCCCATTGTTGGTTTGTTTGCGTCAATGTAACGTAGCGGTCTGGCAAAACTTTTCAACGGAATAACTAACTACTAGACATAGTAAAATAAGTCCTTGTGTCGATTTCATCGACTAAATTTTTCAAGGCGATGCCCCAGCATGGCCACAGTCTTATGACTGAAACAAGCAAAAGATAAATAGATCGGTTGGTAGATAGATAGATAGATAGATAGATAGGTAGGTAGGTAGATAGGTAGGTAGGTAGGTAGGAATATTGAATATATTACCTCACACAAAAGATAGGGAAAATATTCAACACGTTTAGTAGAATATATTTGTATGATTTGTAAACGGTTTTTCATTTTATCACAATTTGTTTTTTCATTTTCACTTTCAAACAGATCGAAAAACGTGTAAACGGTAATGTGATTTCTTACGGTGATGATGATGATGACGACGACTATAATGAGCTTAAAACTGCCTCGTGTCACCCCAAAGATTTTACATCAAATTCATTTTAATTAAAAAAAAAAAAGTACTCAAAATATTAAAATAAAAATTTTCAGCTAAGAACATACATGAAACACAAACAAGATACAAAAGAGTGAGAGAACGAAAAAAGAAAAATAAACAATTAAAATATATTAAAAAAAAAAACCATGTTTAGTCGTTATAACCATTTCTTTCGTTATAGGTCGGAATGTGTATAGAAATGGAGGAAACATTAAATCAAAAATTATTGTAAAATATATTTTTTTACACAAAAAAGAATTATGTGAGAC
>NC_069004.1:34598354-34600198 GCF_001194135.2 Octopus bimaculoides
CTGTATATTCGTATGCATATATGAATATGTTGGTGTGTGCGTGTATAATGTATAATATATATATATATATATATATATATATATATATATATATGTGCTTATATTTTTATATTCATGAATGTGTGAGCGTGTGAGTACGTAAGTGTGTACGCCTAGTGATTTAATAAAAATTAAATTTCATTCGGCACCTTTGAACGCAGAGATGAGTTTTACAAAAGAGGACATTACATAGGTTCAATATGGTGGACTTCGAACGTTTTGAGAGAGATAAGGCAACAGAAAAAGAAATACACAGTCGCAACACACACACACGGAAAGGCAGTGACATATACACACATATACGCATACATACACACAAACACAAACACACAGACACATACTTATTTACAAATTAGCTTTTATAAAAGAAAAAGATTAAGGAACAATGAAAATACTGCAATGATATTAGTTTCAAATTTCGGCACGAGGCCAGCAACTTCAGGGAATGGCTGAATAAATCGATTAGATCGACTCCAGACCTTAACTGGTACTTATTTAATCGATCCCGAAATAATGAAAGGCAAAGTCATCGCTATCAGGACCACCGCTACTGATACTACAAACGTATACAGTTAAACTCCAAGATATGCCTTAGACTAAACATCTTAACAATGAAGACCATCGGCACACCACGACCACCACAGACGTAACAACCATTAAGGCTACCAGAAGTACCACAACCAGAACTACCACCTAAGCAATCACCGCTACGATCACAACGACCCTGACACCAACCATATCGACCATTATTATTTTAATATTATCGCATTATTTAATACGGTGAGCTGGCGAGATTGGTAGTGCGTCGGACAAAATGCTCCAAAGCATTTTGCCTGTCATTACTTTCAAATTGCGCCAAGGTGGACTGTACCTTTCATTCCTTCGGGGTCAATGATATAATTACCAGGTAAGCACAGGACTCCATGCTATCGAATGGCATCTTCCTTCAAAATTTCAGGCCTTGTGCCGATTGTAGAAAGCATTATTATCATTTTTTCTTTCTTTGAACTCGGGTTTTGGTGGAACTCCTGGAATTTTGCACGCGCAGCCGGTTTACTACCTGCAGCCTACGGCACCATGCTATTTGTTCTTTTCAGCTATCTCATACGTTCCTGATTATTCTGGCCGTGCCAAGGAGGAAAACCTTTTGTAACAGTTCTACTGGGCACTCTTTTCCAATTTCCTTTATATTCCTCTTATCATCAGATTGTAGTTCTGCATATCTTGATATTTACAAAGAAATGTACAATGGTAACTTGAATTGTTTTGCCAAAGTCACTGGGTCTGTGGGGTACCTTTCTTTTTATTTGTTGTGCAGCAATTTGAACAGGTGTCTTCTACGATGTGCCCTTGTTTGAACAAATTCTTACACACACACACACACACACACACACACACACGTAATTGTGCGTGCGTCTAAGAGTATATGTGACTGTAAGTGTGGGGAATTATCCTCAAAAGTACATTTATGAAATAATCAGAAAATCTCTGCAGGCTGTGTGTGTGTGTGTGTGTATATATATATATATATATATATATATATATATATATATATATATATATATATATATATATATATATATATATATAGTATGCATGCAAATGTGTGTGTGCATGTGTGTATATATCATAAGCGGCGCGGACTAAATTTTGGCAGGTACTTTTGTGTCGAAGAATCTTGAAAATTGGCACAGAATCAGCAAATGGACAAAAGCCAGCATATCAAAAGAATTGAAAGAATTCACTGCCAAATTAGGAAAGGTACTGTAAACAGAATGCTAGCCAAAGAAAGTGTTTGCAACGGG
>NC_069004.1:34600252-34607752 GCF_001194135.2 Octopus bimaculoides
TGGGGGGGGGGGTGAGGAAGGGGAGAGAGATTTGGGCCACGTTACAGGACAGTTGTTGCAAAGATTTTGGTGTGTGGTTGGTGCTGGTTGGCTGCAGAGGGTGAAACTGATAAAGAATGGAGAGAAAAAAAATTGTCTATAGAGGTAAAGATTGGGAAAAATGAAGGAAATTGTTATTTAGAGTCGGAAGAAAGGTGGTCGAAGTTTTGCTGTTAAAACGTAGTAAAAGTGTCGAGAGGGAGAGAGGGAGAGAGACAGTAAGGTGGAGTAAAAGAGAGGAATGGAGAGGAAGGAATGGAGAGGAAGGCTTGGAGAGAGGGAAATATGGAGAGTAAATGAACAAAAAAGGGGAAAGAAATGCTTGACAGAAGAAAATTACAAAGAGAGCGTAAATATGGAACCTTACACACACACACACACACACACACACACACACACACACACACACACACACACACACACACACACACACACACACACACACACACACACACACACACACACACACACACACAGAGGAACAGACACAAGCGCACAGATAAATTTACCAAAGCACATACATTCAGTCACACATGCATAAAATTATATATACATATGAGGGAGAGGGAAATTTTAATTTGGTAGGAATACATACAGGTAGATTGATTCAAAGACAAACTGGAATCTGAATCCCTCTCTGCATTTGTGTGTGTGCGTATATATATATATATATATATTTATACGCACACTCACAGAAACGTGGATACACATATGATATATAGCGGGAGAAAGAAGAGCAGACAGGCCGACCGGCATAGTATAGATTGAGTGCCCCGCAACACAACGATATTTTGGTGTTTGAGAGGAAGTAAAATTGAATCAGATTTAAAAGAAAGTAAGATAATACAGCGATGGAATGATTTAAGTGTGCTGTTGTATAAACGAACACAATAGGAAAGACAGGCACATACATACATACATACATACATACATACATAGTCATTCATACAAAGGGTTAAATTGAAAGACAGATTAAAGAACTCTCAGTATAAAGCGAAATTGAAAAAAATCAGGATGATTGATAACGAAAAATGAGATGGAATACAATAGAAGGAATGTGTGTATGCGTGTGTGTGTGTGTGTGTGTGTGTGTGTGTGTGATAGAGAGAGTGGAGGGAGGGGTGTGTATTTGAAAAGTGTGAAGACATTGCAGGCGTTCGAGTATTTGCTTCTTCCCATGTTAACGTGACTATGCAATCCAGGCAGCCGTCACTCGCGAGCGAAAGATGGCTTGGTGACATGAACCATTGTTTTGTTGTTTTAATTAATTATGTAGACACGATCAGACATTGGCATTCTCCCTTCCTCTCTCTCGTTCTCTCCTCAACCAACCCCCAGCGGCACATCCAGTTGGAGGATGATAGAGCAGCGTCAGTAGGTACCTGGTATTCATTACAGGAGTAGGCTGAACAGAATGCAGCAATAGAAAATGATGTAACATACTTAAAGACTTTTACTGATCGCCCCAAGAATCGAACCAGCAATCTTATGATCATAAGCAACACGTCTTCACATATATGATCACTAATAACAACAGTCAGCTAGAACCAAAGAAGAGCCTAACAAAATCTATGCAAGCTGCAGTTTAAATGTTGGTATAAATTTGATGAAACTTTCATAAACTTTATTTCCTTAAATTTCTGATTTACCATAAATATCAGGCAACTTTAATGGAAAAATAAATATCATAGGAGTTTAGCTGATAATGGTAGCTATTCTTGTGGTAAAAGAATGTACTTTTTCTAATCACCACTTCGGTTCTAAAAGATTTTCTGGCGCGATTAATTCTGGTTTTGCTTCTATCTGTAAATATAATGCACCGGTCAATTGCTTTTCTCAAAAGTATTTGTCAGTGACTAAAGTTTTATGTAACTCTACATACCGTGTTAAATACTCTACATCACTCATTTGTTTAGACTCACACGTACACAAAATCGTGATTATGTTTCTGCGTGCGTGTGTACGTGCATATGTGAAAATATGGGTGGGTGATTGATAGATAGATAGATAGATAGATAGATACATAGATACATAGACAGATAGATATTTCCACGTGGATGCAAATAAAGGATTAAAAAAAGTCGACTCAACACTAGTAAAAGAATAGAACGGTTATTAACAATGAATCTGAAGAAATCTAACACTGAGATGGTGTGGCCGTACGTACAACCACACATATACAGACACACACACACATGTATGTGTGTGTATATGTATGTATATATATATATATATATATATATATATATATATATATATATATATATATATATATATATATATTACTCGTGTACGTATTTATACATATATACATACTACACATATATCTACATAGATATACACACTCATATATATATATATATATATAAACACATATACACTCATTCATGCACACACATATATATATATATATATACAGCCACACACAGGATGTTCAATCTCCCCACAGCCATATTGGAGGAAGAGAATTACTTACAGTTGCAAAACTCTCTAATCACATTAACTGCCATTACTCTGAATCAACGTTTCGTACGTTTGACCTCATAATATAGCGTGTATATATTTATATATATATATATATATGTGTGTGTGTGTGTGGACGTCCATGTGTATACGTGTGCGAAAGATTTCTTCTGCACGTCTGTCTGTGTGTCTATCTGATTGAACCATTGACGGTAATTGTTGTTGTTGTAACAGCAGCTGTTACAGTGAAACGGCAGGTGCAGATTCGAGTGTTGAAGGTGCCATTGTTTTGTTGTTGTTGTTGTTGTTGACTGTTATTTAACCCCAGGTCAAGCGAGATCAAAGATATTCCACTTGCTGGAACAATAGCATTTCTTAAAATCCAACACCACCTGACCTAAATCGTCCACATTGCTTGATTCCAGACGGCGCTGCTGCATGATTTGATGGAGATTTTAGCTACTGTTTCTAACAGATCAAGCTGCTTATAAGTTGGTGGTGTTGGTGAATTATATCGGTGCGCCAATGGTGAGTTGGTGGTGGTATTGGTGGTGCACATGGTTATAAAATGCATATTAGTTGTTGCTGTTGTAGTAAGTGGTGGTGGTGAAAGTAGTCATGAGTGTGGTTGTGGTACTATTAAAACACATACTAGTTTTTGTTTTGCTGTTGTAGTTGTGGTAGTGGTGGTGGTGGTGGTTGTACGAAGGAGGTACTGGTTATGTTAGTTATTGTAATGGTGGCGGTGGTAGTGGTGATGGTTACTATTGTGGCGATAGTCGTATTAGCCGTGATTATGCAAGTAGGCAAAAGCGTTCCAGGCATGGCGTCCTGTATAAATTTTTAGATAATGTGTCTAAAGTTACATAATTTAGTTAGTCCATTTTACAGCGATATTTACGTGTAAAGGTCAGATCTGGTTGCATTTTCTAGCACGGCAAATAACCGTGTACTAACTGCCCTGTATGGTTAGTGAAGTAGCTGTTGTTGTTTAACACTAGGTCAAAGCTAGGTCAATAGCCTTCCAGCCATGACCATCACGTCTTTTCCATCAACAACCCATTGTCTTGTTGGGCCTTTTTTTTATGAGGATGTGATGTGATAGGAAACTAGTTTAGCTACTACTACTAGCAGATCGATTGACCTTATAAAGGCTCCAGTCGTACGATCTGCAAGCAATAACAGCTAAATCTCTCTGAAATGTGCAGGGAACTCAATGCCAAGTTACCCGGCCACACGTCATTTTCGTAAAGCGTGTGCGATTTGGTTACTATTTCCAGCACACCAATCGACCATGTAGAGGCTTGGTTGCCTGTTCACTAGCAACCAAGTTGTTCTCATTGCTGCTGGGCTGAGGAGGAGGAGGGTCGGGTGGGTTGGGGGCAGTGAAACCTGAATCAAACACCAATCAGACCACTTTTAGGGGTTCAAGCCAAGCGTGTGTTTATTTTATTAGGGTTACCGGAGAGGAAAAGGGACAAAAGGGAAAACATAGGGAACTTAATTTACACATCGTCCCCCCTCCCACATACCCCACCCCCCACTTTCTCTCTTCATTACATGTATCGTTGTGATGGTCGGCGGTGATGGTGGTTTTAACAACACAATGGAAGCCGCTTATTGTGATCGCTTTGGGATACATCGTTTTAGTTAATGGTTACCTGATAATATTAAGCAGATATGGCGAAATAGTAAGACAATGGCAGCCGCTTATTCTGATCACTTTGGGACACAGCTTTTTAGTTAATAATAGTGACCCGATGATATTAAGCAGATATGGTGACATAGTAAGACAATGGAAGCCGCTTATTGCGATCACTATGAACACATCTTTTGTAGATAACATTAATCAAAGATAGTATAATAGTATAATGGAGGAGTTTGGGGGGGGGACAATTCTGAGTATAATAACCGTTTGGTAACAGCGAAAGTGATTATAATAAGCGACTTCCAGTGTATACTTGTCGATAATTTGTTTTCTCTTGCAGGGGTGATTAGGGGGGGGGGTCTTCATCCGTTACTCTCTGACAAATAAAATAATAGCATCACTAGTCATCATCATTATTATTATTATTATTATTAATTTAATGTGCTGAACTGGCAAGATCGGTATCATGCCGGACAAAATGTTCCATGGCATTTTGACCGTCTTTACGTTCTGCGTTCAAATTGTGCCAAGGTCGACTCTGCCTCTCGTCTTTTCGGAGTCGATGAAGTAAGTACCAGTTGTGCACTGGGGGGGGAGGGTCGATGTAATCGACCATTCCCTTGCCACAAAATTGCTGGCCTTGTGCCTCTTTGGCGGTGAATTAACAGATTCTGAAGTGCGTCGAACAAAATATACGTCAAGGTGTTCGTTACAATCATTTACGTCCTAAGATCCTCAATCAGTATCACCAATGTCGTCGTCATCATCATCATCATCACCATTATCAATATCATCACCGTTACTGGCATCATTGTCATCATCACCATTATCAATATCATCACCGTTACTGGCATCATCGTCATCATCATCATTCTAATCAGCATCACGTAACGCTTTAAAGCAACTCTACCTTTCCTAATACAGTAATCCCACCGCTTTACTACTACTACTACTACCATCACCACCACTTCAACCACCTCTATACTTCTACTACCACCACCGTCACCACCACCATCACCTTTCTACTGCTACCACCACCATCACCACACTACAACTACCACCATCACCTTTCTACTACTACTACCACCACCACTACAATCACCTTTCTACTACTACTACCACCACAATCACCTTTCTATTACTACTACTACCACCACCACCACCATCACTACAATCACCTTTATACTTCTACCACCGCCATCACCTTTCTAGTGCTGCCACCACCATCATCACACGACAGCTACCACCATCACCTTTCTACTACTACTACTACTACTACTACTGCTGCTCTTGGTTTCCTTTTCTTCCTTCACACGTTGGACGACCTCCCTCGTATTTAACCTTCCCATCTGCAATTTCGCAGCCTTCCCTCCGGCCCTTAACTTGACTCCCTTAACACTAAACCCTGACACATCCCAAAGTATTGGCAAACATTCTAATTTCTGCTCTGTCCTTACCCGCCGGGGAGCGGCTGGTGGTGGTGGTGGTGGTGGTCATTTCCCGAGACTTTCCTCTTCCAGAATCTTCTTCTACCCACTTCCATACTCCTCTCGTGACCTGTTCTCTTCTCTGTTGTTCTTTGACCCATCCTCCCACCGGACATTCTTGGCCTTTCTCCGGCCAGTTCCACTCACCTAATGAACATTCTGTTGATTTTAGCTTCCTTCTGTCCATCTACACTTGTCCATATTCCTGTCATCTCCAGCCGCGACCTTATGACAAAGATCTTCGGTCAAGCCTCGGAACTGACCGCACCTGGAGGTTCTATTATTGGAACTGACGTAACCTCTCCCTCCCCCTCTCTCTCTCTCTCTCACAGACACACACGCCTTTCTGTATCACTCTCCCTCTCACTTTCACTCTCTATATGAACAAACATGGGCTACGAGAAAATAACTGACAATGGTCAATGGCGTGCATTTGAACACCACAAACAAATACAGGCATATCAGATACCATACAACATAAGTTCTTCGTCTATTAAAGTTATCTCCGCTAATATTGGATACGTCATAATTACCAGATGGCAATTAAAACCAGCTCCAATTTGGGAATTGTGAAACATTCCCTCTATAGACGGAAATAATCTTCAGAAATTAAAAATCTATTTCATGATATTTCATAGTTTTTTTTTTTGGGGGGGGGGGTCATTTCCAAGTTAAGCTGAGCTCCTGGTAATTGCTCTTCCTAAAACCTGGCATTAGCGTTCCAGTATCAAAACCAATACCATTCCAGTCTCTGATCTGGTAACAGGTATTTTTTTAATGTCTTCACATACGTGCATATATATGTGTGTATATGTGTGTGTGTGTTTGTGAATTGGTATACACACGCACACACACGCATGCACACAAGCTACTTTCTCTCATTATGCATTCTTTCTACATATTTTGTATGCACACACACATACACACACACATACACACACAAATGTGAATTGGGAGGGATATATAATTCGGGCGGATAGTGTAGTGGCTCTCAGTTATGTTCCAGGTTACGGTTATGCACACATATAAAGACGCACACATAACACGAACATATAAAATCTACGCAACGAAATGCACGTATGTATGCCTTATTTCTATAGACACACACACTCACACACACACACACACACACAAACAAACATGCGCACACAGAGATACATTGGACAGAAAGTCAAACAGAAAGTGAGATAAACTGCCAGATAGAAATAAATGGATGGATGGATAGAAAATCAGACGGATAGCTAAATAGAATGCTAGATGCGTAGATAAAAAGATAGACAGATAGATAACTAAATATAATCATTGATTCTATCTAGCTAGAACCATAGATAGATAGATAATAGATAGAAAGACACTACAAAATGGAATATGTGTATATACATCGTTATATAAACTCACGCAACCCGCAAACACACTCGAACATACATACATGTATAGAGAGGGAATGAGCGATGGTACATAACAGAATATATATATATCTTTATATAAATAAACTGCCCAGCCCTCATACACACACACACACACACACACATCAGCTCCCTTCATTTCATGCCAACTTAAACGTTCTCCTCTGACCAGTTAGTGACCACGGTGGTCAGTTCAATTAACGCAGTGAAGCGTGGCATTCGATCTCAGCTTGGTCTTGCAAATCTCTCCAGCTGTGGTTAATGTCGTTATACTGATTGTTCCCCCTTGCTGCTTCTTTCCACAGCATGTGGAGATAAATGTGTGTGTGTGTGTGTGTGTGTGAGTATGTGTGATTAGAGGGAGAGATGTTTATTTGGATGTGTGATTATATGCGTGTATGGAGGGGACGTATTTGCCATTGTATGACTATATATATATATATATATATATATATAA
>NC_069004.1:34612600-34618047 GCF_001194135.2 Octopus bimaculoides
AAAATATTCGCCTGTGTATGCACATTCATGTACGTGTATATACGTAACTACATGTGTGTGTGTGTGTGTGTGTGTGTGTGTGTGTGTTTGTGTGTGTGTGTATCACCCTATCTGCACAGAAAAAGCAAAATGAAATGAGTATTTAGGCAGAACGAAAATTGAGAAAACTAAGTAAAGCAAATTCCCTAATAATGTTTATCGCTACTGTAATTGTGTTTATCTTGTGTAATTATATTTACCGCTATTGTAAAATTTAATTTACTGGTCGTGCGTGAATTGTGTTTTAATGAAATTGAAAGAACTTTGATATCATTCCTGCTAGTGGAGACGGTGTGTGCGCGTATGTGTGTGTGTGTGTGTGTGTGTATGTGAGAGATAAAGAGTGGGTGTGTATGTGTACGTATGTATGTGGGATGTGTGTATATGTTAGAGTGTGTGTGCACATAAGTATTTTCTCGCGTTATCTATATACATACACAGATATGCGTCTATGTATATATATTTACATACACATATATATATAACACACAAATAAATATACATATATAGACACACGAAGATATATATATATATACACACACAAATATATATATACATATACATCCATACATATATATTTGTGTGTGTGTATATATATATATATATATATATATATATATATGTATATACATATTTACGTATGTATTTGAATATACATCTATGTGGATTCGTAATATGTAGGTAATATGTATGCATGTATGTATGTATACACAAACACACACACACACACACACACACACACACGTGTGTTTTTATGCTTGTATGCATTGTTTCTTCAATTGTATTGAACTTTACAACTGGAACTAAGTCAGATTATAATAAACATTTTGTTGAAAATTCGATATGCGCTGGAAATCTCATCTCGTCTCTCATTTACAGCTTTTGCACCTCCACACAGACGTCGGTCGAACTATTTCTGATCATTGCTGTTTACAACTGGCTCTTCAAATGTACACTTGTTTCCCCTTTTCTTAACGCTTTCATCTCTTAAGGGACAGTGCTTCATTTGGCCAGTGCCCGACACTGCGATTTTGTCCCAGTAGAATGACCTTCAGCACCGCTAAGTTACATAACGAGTGCTCTGAAACCGAAATCTATAGAGGTGATCGTACAAGAGACATTTGACGGATCAGTTACGTGTCTGGAATGGTTTATAATGCATGTCCATTTATAATGCATGTCCACTGTGATGCTCACATGATATGTTGAAGCAATCCAGACTTGGAAAACTATCGCCAATAATTGATATTTTGACAATATCGAAATCTCTGGATTGATCCAAATAAAGAAACAATCCTTCACAGAAAACACATTATCCACAATTTCTAAAATCTAATGCCTGTTGGTGTGGGTTTTCGTGGTTGGATTACTCGAGTATCATGCTGGTCTGCTCGACCATGACCACACGACGGAGGACAGGATATCATCTTGGCCAAAGTCTTAAACTCTGCATCCCAGTGTCATGAGCTTGGTGTTAGCAACAATGTCTCTCTTATTCCAGTCCTTCCATAGCAGAACCACCACTCCATGGATATCATAGATGGAAAAGATCTCAGTTAATCGCCAGCAGTTACAGGTAACTGCTAAGAAGGGAGCTAACAAATCCAGGATGTATCCATTATGAGCATTAGGTACACCATCCAAATGAGACAATTTGCCTGTTGGACAAGACCTGGCAGCTGTCTGCACCTCAGCTGTTCCACCAGTTTCTCTTAACACTCTGCAGTTTCTACAAGGAACAGCGGCAGACTAGAAACCCACACCCCAACATCAGCACCCCTGAATGACCACAAGAGAGCTGGGTCTCTGCTAAAAATAGAATATCACGTGGTCTGCCAAAGACATAATTATAGGGCTAGATATCACTTCCGGTCTTTGACACTCGATCTCGTCAAATGGCTTTCGTGTGACCAAAATAGATGTGACCACGGTTTTGAAAATGAGATCTTTGTGTTTTGCGACGTAGAAAAAGATCGAGTGCCGGACGCATGGCTAAGAACCTCTCTTCAAGTCTGCACAACAACTGCTCCTCTACTCCACTGTTTTCCATCACGAGTTCTTCACTATATCCTATCACTTAACACTACCAATAATGATGATTGTTATAACGACGACGACGACGGTAACCAAGATTTTAAAAGCACAATTTCCAAAACAGAAATGTTAATAATAATAATAATAATAGCAGTAATAATGGTGATGATGATGATAATAACGATAATAAAAATACTAATAACAATAAAAAGCAAAATTTTAAAAACATACTTTCCATGTAATAATAATGATAAATAATAATAATAATTCTTATAATAGCAAATAAATATACAGAACAAAAAGGATTTTTTTCAGAAAGAAATCCGGTTAACATAAAACGTACATCATAAATTATATAAATATTCATAGAGAATAATATTCTAAGACAAACACACATACACACACACACACACACACACACACACACACACACACACACACATATATATATATATATATATATAAACAATATATGAGTATATGCATATATATGTACATGTATGTATATACGTTCATCTACATGTACATATAGATACATAACTGGGTACATGACGTGGCAAATATATATATTTGTCTGCATACACCCACATAAATATGTATCTATGAATGTATGTATACAAATGTTTATGTGATTTTCTGCATACATGTGTGTGAAGAAATTGAAGTGGAGCAAACAAAAACCAAATACGTATTGCATAATAAAAAAATATGGAAACATTCGAATGATTTTCGTTCTCGTAGACTATTTATTATAATTCCGTACATACACACATTATTTATTTATTTATATATATATATATATTTATATATATATATATACATACACACACACACATGTAACGCGTATTCTATGGGGAGAGAGAAAGGGGAGGTAATAAACAAATAAATACATAAATCCAGTCACACATCAACCACACACTTCAGGTCGAGATTTGCAACACACACTGAACAGCAAAATCAGTCAGGCGTGCCAAGACATGCGCAGTGCAAGTGAACAATCCGTCTCATTTAGGAAAAAAAAGGTAAATAACAATAACAAAAAGAATATTATCTGTATGTGAAAATGTCTGTTGTTTGTAAAATAGGAACGAAGCTATATACGCCTGTGATGGCGTATGCGTGTTTGCATGCACAAATATATTATATACATATATGTATATATACACATACATACACAAATGCGTATCATATACACTAACACAAAGCTTATGAATACATATGTATATACCTATATATATATACATGTATTGTATCTATAAGTATATACCTACAAAATGATGTATAGGAATATATATGTATATATATATATGTACGTGTGTGTGTGTGTGTGTGTGTCCATATATACATGCTTCTTTATGTGCGTGGACGTGTGTTTACTTGCTTGTATGTGTCGGCATATACATATGTGTGCATACGTGAGTAAGCATGTATGTGTATGCGAATATACAGTTGCAGCGACGAGGACACGTGTATGCAAGTCTATCACGCACACATAAGCACGCAAGCACACACACTCACTCACTCACACACAGGTATAGAGAAAGCTATTGTCACATACATGCAAAGTGACACACAGACTTTATGTTAAATAATATATCAACTCTGTTAAATACGTGTGTACACCATGTATGTACATAGAGGAACCGACATGAGAATATATATATATATATATACACACATACACACACACACACTGACTGTCATAAATACATCTAAACTGAAAATCCTGTAACACAAGAAGAAGTGCGATAGGTACACAAGCTTCGCAATCACATGGTCCTGGGTTCAGTCCCGCTGCGTGGCATCTTGGGCAAATGTCTTCTAATGTAGATTCGAACCAACCAGAAACTTGTAAGTGAATTTAATACAAGGAAACGGAAGACTGTCGTATATATGTATATATATTTGTTGCCCACAGGGGGCTAAACATATATATATGCATACATGTATGTATGTATTATTTAGGCTTTCACGCCATAACAGAAGTTAATCATATATATTGAAATTCAACCTGTAAGTGGAATGGTAAAAATATACAAGAATTTATTTTCTAATTTAGCATGTAACTGTAGATAAATAGATGTCTAAGTACCAATATTGTTCCAACGTTATGTTGGAGTGGAACCAACTACTGCGAAGAGACAGATTCAAAGAAAGACTAACCCACACCCTACTCAATCCACCTCACCCCCTCAAAAATGAACATCTTATATAAATACATTTGCATATAAACACGCAAACCTTCACACACATAAATATACACAAAGGTGTATATAGGTTTATGAAACACACACATACAAGCTCTCATATACACACACATATGTACATACACATATAATGCATAGTTACGTTCATTTTTGTACACCTACAAAACATATATACACCACAGACATATATACACTTGCACGACCTACACACACGCATATATATACATATATGTAAATGCATAGCAGCACACAACCACACACCAATTTATTCTCTCTCTCTCTCTCACACACACACACACACACACCTACACATATATATCACAAACATGCATGTAAACAGAATTACGCATATATACACACACGCTTCTATATCCCCCATTGTTTGCCAATCACCCCTGGCCTATGGAACTTAAGTCACAGAACAATGAAGAGAACAGCATCTCGTAGAAGTCGCTTTATTCTACAGCTGCACCACCAGCACCAACATCTCAAACAGCACCATCAAAAACAACATCAGCACCAGTACCACCAATACCAAACATCTAGACAAGGAAATGTTTGCAATATATTAATCATAAATAACAAAAAAAAAAAAACCGCCACTAAAATACTACGCTACTCTATATATTCATTGCGATATTTTCACAAAGCCGAGCCTACCTAATATCTCTATTTTATGGTCGCCATCTTTGAGTTACTTCTTTTAAATATTCTATCATAACTAAAGGAATATTTCAGCCTGGATAATAATATTCTTGAAGCTTTCCGATTCTAAGACTTTTAATGCTTTTCTTTTTTTTTCTTCATAGTTTCATTGTCATTTTTTTTATTATCTGTTTTATTTTTATATAATGTTATTTTTTGTTTTCAGTTTTATGAGATTGTAATAATTTCTATTCTAGTATTGTTGTATTATACAACCGCATAGACACATAGGTATATATAAATATGCCATATATATATATACATACATATGTATATATATATATATATATGTATCTATGTATATATATTTAGATAGATAGATACAAGTATTCTCATAAGCCTCATTCAATATATATACATACATATACATATATATAATCTGATTCTATACTGTTATAATCATGAGCACCGTATGTCTGTATATGTACGTAAATTGATGTATATATTTATACATATATATAT
>NC_069004.1:34618421-34620791 GCF_001194135.2 Octopus bimaculoides
TATATATATATATATATATATATATGCGCATTTTATTTGTGATTAGCTGAAAGTGATTTTATGCGTATTTGCAGGTGATTTGGTGCGTTTGTGAGATGTATGTTTTTCTCATATTTATTTGGTATTGTGTGAAGAATGCAGTATGAAGACAAAGCTATCACTGCCAGAGTTTTAACTGCACTACATCTTGTGATGAAGTCAATTGTATGGCAAACGTCGTGAAGCTATGGAAGTTGTGCATGCTCTCGGGTGTTCTGCATATGCTCGTGTGACTTTTTTCTTTTTAATATGTATTTGTTATAGTGAGAATAATAATGATGTCCAAGTAAAACAGTGAAAATGTTTTTTTTTAAATTTTTTTAATGGACATAAGTGCAGGTGTGGCCGTGTGGTTAAGAACCTAGTTATGCAACCACGTCGTTTCCTGTTCAGGCCCGTTGCGTGATACTTTGAGCAAGTGTAGAAGCCCATCGATATATATATATATGTATATATATATATATGGTACGTGCGTGTGTGTGTGTGTGTGCGTTTCCTATCACGACCTGACAGTTGGCACTACTTTGGTATTGTCGTGATTCGGCAAATAGAGACACATAGAATAAGCAGAAAACTTATAACTATGTCGATTAGTTCGACGAAACCCTTTGAGGCGGTGCCCCAGTATGGCCGCAGTCCAGTGACTGAAACAAGTAACTGTAAAAGGTAAACCATTTTGGCTACGTGGTAAATGAGTTGACTTCAAAATTAGGTCGTTCTGATTTCGATCCCAGCATGTTGCATTTGGGGGCAAATATTTTCTACCAAAACTTCGGATCGCCCAATGATTGGTGAGTACAGTTTCACAGTAGAAACTAGGTGGAAGCCCACTAAAAAAACGCTCCTTTTTCCCGAACGATATATTTAATCTATTGTCCCTTCCATCCCCCTGAGCCTGCTCCTTAAAAGGTGTTGTCTTTAAAAGGGACAATCGCTATCGTGTCAGCATTCGAGCGAGGCATTTTCTTGAAGAATAACTTGCTTCCTTTCTCCCCCAACGGATTTAAATCTTTATAAATAATGAATGATGATACCTTTTTCCGTTCGCATTCAGAGAGTTCAAAGAACCAAAAACAATACGAAAAATTGAAGTCTGTTCGAACGTTTGTTAATTTATTTGTGTGTATCCTTACCCTATTGGTTAATAGTATGGTATACTGGCTATATATGTGTGATATTTGGAACAAGTGTGGGATATTATGTAGAGCAAAGGTACCGTATTGGGACATCGGGTAAATGGATAGTATTGTAGGATAATTCATGTAATAATTTTAAGTATTATGAAAAATGCAGTCGGAAGATGGAATAAATAATGGCTTCTTGAGGATAAGACGTGTTCTACGTCGTTAAGCTGTATGCAAAGACTTGCAACTTGAAAAACGTTATGTCGTGTAAGAAAAAGTTATCTGAGTTTGAAGAAAACATAAATCGCAGGAGATTGCAAATAGAAAAAAATATGATTATAGAGATAGGTTTTCAAAAGTGACAAAGACTCTAGGTTTTTATTTTGTATCTTTTTTTTTTCCGATTGTCTGTGTATGTGTGTATAATCTAATTCAAAAATAATTTACAGGCAAATATATACAATGAATGGTGTGTGTGTGTGTGTGTGTGTGTGTGTATGCGTGAGTATGTTCATGTACAAATACACACAATAATATATACTCAACTATATGCAGATACATACATGCGTCACTCTTTCTCTCACTATGTATATATTAGACACACACATCATAAAATTCTCAGCGTATATGTACGTACGTTTGTATATATATATATATATATATATATACTCACACACGTGCATAGATACACGCAAATATTTCATATCACTAGTTTTGTACTGTTAGTCACCACTCATTTCTCTACTAAGCTACTCCCAATTGACAATAAGTAACAGCGTTCCCCACGCATATTTACCATCGATCACCCTACCTTGTTAATTTCCTGTCTCCACCGTCTCCTCTGTTCCCCCTCTTAGATATGTCACCTTGTTGGAGGTATGCTCTGGCATCTCATTACCAGCATATCTTCCTCTCTTTTTGGTACCATTCTACCCACCTCATCTAACCAAAGCTAAAGCAAAGAAGCTCTTTTTCTCGCGTCTTGCAACATATTCTCCAATGTGCCGCCAAAAATACACCAAGTACGCTCTGTATAATTTTTTATGCTAGGAAGGGTATTCAGTCGTAAAGCAAGCTCAGAGCCAGGCATTGCAGTAAGATCTGGTTCTTCCACCTGTTGCATCCTCCAAAATCCATGCCATCATTTAAAAAAAACGGACAAATAATAATTATACACACACACACAGGTATACATACATGCATGCAT
>NC_069004.1:34620944-34621735 GCF_001194135.2 Octopus bimaculoides
TATATATATATGGCATTGCAAGTATGTATGATGTGTGCTAAGTTGTAAGTATATGTGCATGTATATAAAGGCGTGTTTACTTGCGTGGGTGTGTATATGCATATTATATATATATATATATATATATATATATATGTAAGTACCTATGCGTGTGTGAGGTTTTTGTGGCATCAAGTATCAAAGACGCATAAATACCATTCCTTTCACTTGATTACTCGCAGCTCTATAATAATTTGTTCCAATTCCATTGGTAACCTCAGTTTCTACTTCCGGCTGTCCTCATGCTCAGTTCCGTTTTATTCGCTATTCCACGTTCACTTTTACATTTTTCATTCTTTTTCCCCTTTTCGTGTATTTTATTGTTTGTTGTTAGCTATTTGCTGGTGATGGTGGTGTTGCTTGACTCCAAGTCAGATCTGATCGAACAGACTAACGACGTTCCAAATGTGACCAACCTCATCTTCCCCCGATGCACAGGATGACGAAAATAATATCGGTTTCAAATTTTGGCACAAGGTCAGCAATTTCAGAGGCAATTTGCTCTACCAACGCCCTCACGCGAGTCTTATACTTTTGGGGGACTGAAATATTTTCTGGTCCTAAAGAGAATAGCTTGTCTTTGGGATGATGCAGTCTGCACGTAAACATACATGCATCTACACATACCCAGGTACAAGTCCATGATTGACCACTAAATCCACGTTTTTTTTTTTTTGTTCTCTCTCTGTTTATTTCCTCGTGTTCCTTTCTGTTGAAGAGCGTAGGCTCGAAACGTAAAAGACTTTCTCACT